>NC_044985.1:14219022-14403769 GCF_008728515.1 Papio anubis | reverse complement strand
AGTCTCTTTGTAAGTCTCTAAGGACTTGCTTTATGAATCTGGGTGCTCCTGTATTGGGTGCATATATATTTAGGATAGTTAGCTCTTCCTGTTGAATTGATCCCTTTACCATTATGTAATGGCCTTCTTTGTCTCTTTTGATCTTTGATGGTTTAAAGTCTGTTTTATCAGAGACTAGGATTGCAACCCCTGCTTTTTTTTGTTCTCCATTTGCTTGGTAAATCTTCCTCCATCCCTTTATTTTGAGCCTATGTATGTCTCTGCGTGTGAGATGGGTCTCCTGAATACAGCAGACTGATGGGTCTTGACTCTTTATCCAGTTTGCCAGTCTGTGTCTCTTAATTGGAGCATTTAGTCCATTTACATTTAAGGTTAAGATTGTTATGTGTGAACTTGATCCTGCCATTATGATATTAACTGGTTATTTTGCTCATTAGTTGATATAGTTTCTTCCTAGCCTCGATGGTCTTTACATTTTGGCATGTTTTTGAGATGGCTGGTACCGGTTGTTCCTTTCCATGTTTAGTACTTCCTTCAGGGTCTCTTGTAAGGCAGGCCTAGTGGTGACAAAATCTCTAAGCATTTGCTTATCTGTAAAGGATTTTATTTCTCCTTCACTTATGAAACTTAGTTTGGCTGGATATGAAATTCTGGGTTTAAAATTCTTTTCTTTAAGAATGTTGAATATTGGCCCCCACTCTCTTCTGGCTTGTAGAGTTTCTGCCGAGAGATCTGCTGTGAGTCTGATGGGCTTCCCTTTGTGGGTAACCCGACCTTTCTCTCTGGCTGCCCTTAAGATTTTTTCCTTCATTTCAACTTTGGTGAATCTGGCAATTATGTGTCTTGGAGTTGCTCTTCTCGAGGATTATCTTTGTGGCGTTCTCTGTATTTCCTGGATTTGAATGTTGGCCTGCCCTACTAGGTTGGGGAAGTTCTCCTGGATGATATCCTGAAGAGTGTTTTCCAACTTGGTTCCATTTTCCCCCTCACTTTCAGGCACCCCAATCAGACGTAGATTTGGTCTTTTTACATAATCCCATACTTCTTGCAGGCTTTGTTCATTTCTTTTTCTTCTTTTTTTCTTTTGGTTTCTCTTCTCACTTCATTTCATTCATTTGATCCTCAATCACTGATACTCTTTCTTCCAGTTGATCGAGTCGGTTACTGAAGCTTGTGCATTTGTCACGTATTTCTCATGTCATGGTTTTCATCTCTTTCATTTCGTTTATGACCTTCTCTGCATTAATTACTCTAGCTATCAATTCTTCCACTTTTTTTTCAGGATTTTTAGTTTCTTTGCACTGGGTATGTAATTCCTCCTTTAGCTCTGAGAAGTTTGATGGACTGAAGCCTTCTTCTCTCATCTCGTCAAAGTCATTCTCCATCCAGCTTTGATCCGTTGCTGGTGATGAGCTGCGCTCCTTTGCCGGGGGAGATGTGCTCTTATTTTTTGAATTTCCAGCTTTTCTGCCCTGCTTTTTCCCCATCTTTGGGGTTTTATCTGCCTCTGGTCTTTGATGATGGTGACATACTGATGGGGT
Source organism: Papio anubis (assembly GCF_008728515.1). NCBI lineage: Eukaryota > Metazoa > Chordata > Mammalia > Primates > Cercopithecidae > Papio > Papio anubis. The sequence continues at coordinate 14,402,228 of NC_044985.1, read as the reverse complement.
TTTGGTGTAGGTGTCCTTCCTGTTTGATAGTTTTCCTTCTAACAGTCAGGACCCTCAGCTGTAGGTCTGTTGGAGATTGCTTGAGGTCCACTCCAGACCCTGTTTGCCTGGGTATCAGCAGCAGAGGCTGCAGAAGATAGAATATTTCTGAACAGCGAGTGTACCTGTCTGATTCTTGCATGGAAGCTTCCTCTCAGGGGTGTACTCCACCCTGTGAGGTGTGGGGTGTCAGACTGCCCCTAGTGGGGGATGTCTCCCAGTCAGGCTACTCAGGGGTCAGGGACCCACTTGAACAGGCAGTCTGTCCCTTCTCAGATCTCAACCTCCATGTTGGGAGATCCACTGCTCTGTTCAAATCTGTCAGACAGAGTTGTTTGCGTCTGCAGAGGTTTCTGCTGCTTTTGTTGTTGTTTAGTTGTGCCCTGTCCCCAGAGGTGGAGTCTACGGAGACAGGCATGTTTCCTTGAGCTGCTGTGAGCTCTACCCAGTTCGAGGTGCCCAGCAGCTTTGTTTACCTACTTAAGCCTCAGCAATGGTGGGCGCCCCTCCCCCAGCCTTGCTTCTGCCTTGTGGTTAGATCGCAGACTGCTGTGCTAGCAATGAGGGAGCCTCCGTGGGCGTGGGACCCTCCCGGCCAGGTGTGGGATACAATCTCCTGGTGTACCCGTTTGCTTAAAGCGCAGTATTGGGGTGGGAGTTACCCAATTTTCCAGGTGTTGTGTGTCTCAGTTCTCCTGGCTAGGAAAAGGGATTCCCTTCCCCCTTGCGCTTCCCAGGTGAGGCGATGCCTCGCCCTGCTTCAGCTCTCGCTGATCGGGCTGCAGCAGCTGACTAGCACCGATTGTCTGGCACTCCCTAGTGAGGTGAACCCAGTACCTCAGTTGAAAATGCAGAAATCACCGGTCTTCTGTGTCGCTCGCGCTGGGAGTTGGAGACTGGAGCTCTTCCTATTCGGCCATCTTGCTCCTCCCCCAAGCCATCCCTAACTCTTATGAGCCATACACAACTCTCTGTTCTAGAATCCTTCAGTTCTTACACGTATCAGTGAGTTTTAGAGTTTCTGTTAACAGAAGGACTGTTATTGTTGTTGCTGTAATTCTTACTACAGGAGTTAGTCTGAAACTTAACTATATTTGGATAGCTCTGGAAGAATGGGAGGCATTGGGAGTAGGCTTGAGTTCTACCTTGATGCTGTTTTTATAGCAACTATTTCAAAGCCCGTTGGAAAAGGAAAATAAAAATCAGAAAATCTGGGTCTAATTTTAGATTGAGAAAGCCATGTGAGTTTTACCAACTAAGCTCACCTATCTCACTTAATTTTTTGAATATGCAAAAGAAGGAAATGGGATAAAGAGATTTCTGAGGTAATTTCTAGTCATAGAATTATTTTGTTATAATTTATTATATTGGTAATTTCCATATTTATACACTAAAGTGGGTTTCTGCACCAAATACTTGGGCAAAATATCTGTGAAAACATTTGTCGAGGCGCACGGGTTCAGGTGGCTTAATGTTATACAAAGGGACTGTTCTATTCATTGAGGGCATTGATTAGCTACTGACTTGACATAAAAAGTTGTAATTAATAAAGAAATAGCTATTAATTCTACATCCTTAAGTAAAAAGTGCAACCAGATTTCCATTTATGTGTATGTTATTTCTCTTCCTTATTTGACACCATTTGATCAAGGTATTTTATTGTTATGCCTCAGACTATTCAGCAGGCTCAAATAAATACTGAATTCCCCAGGTAAAAAAGATTTTTTACCCTTCAAAGGGACCTTGCCGGTTTCCAGCAACCTGCTCCTTAGGCAAAAGAAATGTCTTTTTATGCACATAATTTTGAGTTGATAGAAGGTAAATTGAAATGACATTTTAAAATTTAAAATTAGTTTTAGTAAATCCAATATTGACAGTGTACTACTTGGGAGCACCTGAGGCTTGAAAGATCAGTGATCAGTCCGTCCGTGGAGATATCTTGCTTTTTTAATCAAAAAGAATATCTATTTATTTTGGTTTCTCAAATGTAAAATTGCGAATCAGAAATAACAAGTTGGTAAAAATAATATCATGCTTTTCTTTTTAACTTTTTCATCGTACTCCTATATGATGCAATCTGATTCTCAAAATTATTAAAACTTTTAAAGTGAACTACAGTATAAAGTTATGTGTGCTAATCTTGTGTATGAGTTTTTAAAAAGGATAAACATCTCTAATGATCACCCCGATAAAAGAATATTAGCACAACAGAAGCTTTCCTTGTACTTTATTTTGTTAAACTCCTGTCTCTTAAAGGTGATCTCTAATGAGACTTTTAACATCATAAATTAACAATGTCTTTTTGTGTACTTCACATTAAGAGTTATATGGTATGTTGCTTTTCATCTGGTTTCCTTTACTCTATATTATATCCATCCAACATATTTATATTGTTTTATGTAGCAGAACTTTTAAATTTTTATTGCTGGGTTATAGTCTATTAATTAATAAAACATGATTCATCCTACCCTTGATAAGCAATTGGATTGTTAGTTTGAAATTATTATGAATAATGCCTCTGTCAATGGTCATGTACATCAATTTTTAAAGATATGAATAAGTTCCTTATATGTAATAAATTGTGTGTGTTTAATTTTAGTGGTTATTACCAAAAATTTTGCAGAGTTAAGATTGTAATACTAATTTTATAAGCTCACCACCAGTGCCAGCAGTAATACTATTATCCTATTATTAGTACATTTAAAAAATAATTTTAATTTAAATATGAACATAATTATATCTTCTTTGCTTAGTTTTAATTTCCTTAATGTAAGTTATATGAGCATCTTTTTATATTATTTTATGTAACCTATCTCTTGAATATTTAATTTGTTACTTTTATCTTCCTTTCTAAAATTTCCAGAATTTCTTTCAGTTTCCAGAAATACTTTTTTTTGTATTTTCTGAACATATTAAGCATAGTTATTTTAAAGTTTATTTCTCATAGCTCCAACATTTAGATCACTGTTAGATTTTTTTGTCTATTATTTACCTTGGATTTTTTTTAGTCATTTGGTTTGTTTGTTGGCTTGCCTATTAATCTTTCACTAAATACCAGATATTCTATGCTTTGGGTAATGCTCTTTTACTCCAAAGAGGGTTAAATTTTACTCTGGCAGGTAGATAGATACAAGCAAAACATCATATTCCAGTGGAGTATGTGTTTCCATTTATCCCTGGGCTGGCCTGTTGTAGGCTGCCCTTGTTACTAGGGTAGAGTTCCCATTCATACTGTGTATTCTGGGGTCTCACTTGAAATTCTTCTCTCCTTTCTTCCCTCCTTCATTTCCTTCCTTTCCTCCTTCTCTCCCTTCCTCCCTCCTTTCTTTTTCCTTTTTCTCTTTTTCTTTCTTTTTTTGTCGTTATTGTTGAGACGGAGACTTGCTCTGTTGCCCTGGCTGGAGTGCAATGGTGGGATCTCGGCTCACTGCAAACTTTCACCTCCTGAGTTGAAGGGATTCTCCTTCTTCAGCCTCCTGAGTAGCTGGTATTACAGGCGCCACCATGCCCAGCTAATTTTTGTATTTTTGATAGAAAAGGGGTTTCACCATGTTGGCCACGCTGGTCTTGAACTCCTGATCTCAGGTAATCTGCCTGCCTCAGCCTCCAAAAGTGCTGGGATTACAGGCGTGAGCCACCACGCCCAACCTGTCTTTCTTTTTACCACCTTGACCAGTCATGAATTCTAACTTCTTTGTACTGAGGCTGCCAAAATATCTTCTCAGCTTTTTAGCCCTTCGGGTATTGGTTTTTACTTTCTAGGAGTCTTACCTGGCACATAAAAAGCTTAAGGACTGGGCAACGCCTAACAGGAGAAATCATTGACGCCTTTCAGACTCACTTATTTTTGGCACTTGCATTTGGTATTTTGCCCCTAAGTGTTTGTCAACCTGGGAGCCTTCAACTCCAGACTGTGTCTCCCCAGCCCACTTTGAGTACCCAAGTCTTTAGGCCACCGTGGCCTCCATATACCTACAATGTGAACAGCAAATTTTCTGAGGCAAAAGCAAGTGAACAGGGGCTCCCCTTGGTATTCTTCCCTTCTCGTGTCTGCCCTGGCTATTTTCTTACGCCTCCAAACAGCGACTTAATGTATTTTATTAATCCTTTATCATTTTGATCACTGGTAGAATTAATCTCTTAATCTTTAGTTTCATTATCATAATTGAAAGTGAGAATGCGTGTTTAAAACGTGTGTGGCAAACATTATAGTGCTGATTTGAAACACAGAAGAAATAAATAATGAAGAGAAAGTAACATTTTCTTATGATCACAAAGCAAGACTTTTGTGGACCAGAAATTCAAATTCCAGTTTCAAAACTTTTGATCTCAGCACTTTACATCCTACAGGTTTGAAAAACAGCTGAACTTCCATGGTTCAATTTGTATCAGATTATATGTTAGAGGAAAATTAAAGATCCAACAATCTTAGCTTGTGACAGAATACAATTCTGAGTGTAACCTTATGAATGCCTACCTAATTCAAAGAAAGGAAAAATTCTCCTTAAATTGGCAAATACTGATAAAATCCACAATTAGGGAAAAAGCATGTATAGAAGAGTGTGGAAATAAAAACTACTCCTAATATCCCTTTAAATGAATTCTAACACATTTATCTTGTCCACAAGTGATAGGACAGAAATATTGACATAAATTAATGCATCCATAATATCCAAACCAGAGCTTTTAAATGAAAAGGGCATTCATTTTGTGACATGTTATAATGCTTAATGTGACTTGCATTTACTATGTCGTAAGTATTTTACAATGACACTCTGATGTAGTTCCAGTGTTCTGGGGAAAACAAGGAAATGGATGCACAGATATGGTTTCAGGAGTTTAACAAGGATAATGAGGAATTCATGACAAATGCCAGAAATGAAACTCAGAATTTTTGTGTCAATCTCAGCCTCAGACCCTTTTTGCTGTATTAACAAAAGCTGATTGTATTAGAAATACAGCCTAAGAGTTCTGCCTTGCCCCATGCCTCTGAATTTGCCCTCAGGCATTTGAAAATACAAAATGAACTGCATAAGGAAAGGTTTCCGAAGTTTAGGATAAAAATACTGTGGGAAATATCTACTATTTAAAGCATATGTAGAATCTGCTGCTTGTATGATTTCCATGGCACTCACAGAAAATCATTCCCTCTGCATAGCTACTTCCTCTCATCAGGAATTTGGGGAGTTCCCAATGGGAATTTCACATCAGCATAGGGAACATCATTTATATAGCTCTTAGTGCAAATGATATCCCTGAAGTTATCGATACATTAGCCTTGGGATCAAGCATGGTTCTCTTCCCAATAAAGGCCCCAGCAACTCCTCCCCTTATAGTTGTTGATGCTTTTCTAAGTACGTAAAATCCTCACAATGTTCGACAACTGTTCATGAGATTTTATTACTTGCAAAATATTTATGAGATGTTTGAAAGCCTCCAAACAATTCGAATTTCAAATTTTTATAAAATACAGAATTGGAAAGATTTGAGTCTCTTCCTTGTGTAATGTACTCTGTCAGAGAAACCCCAGAGCAGTGATGCTTGGTCTTGAATGTGACAGAAAGCAGACCCTGTCCACTCAGTGGGTATTAATCTTATGATACCTAGATTACACAATATTCACTATTGACAAAAACAATGATGCAGTCATTATTTCACTGCCCTCTGATGAACAAACCATTTCAATCTCTTGACTCAGAATAGGTATTCTTCCAATTTGCTTTTTAGTGCCATTGCAAGTAATTACTCTCAAAATAGCTCAATAATGTCAAATAAAGGCTAGAAGTATCTGAATTTCTTAGACTCCAATTGGAACATTCTACTATAGAAATCATAATTGATTTCATCTGCAGATTCAAGAGCCTGGCCAGAAAACAACTCTGCAAAATAAAACAGAATCCTCACATCAGAGCCATATGTTTGGTCATTGTAGTCATAGAAACAGATATGCAAGGATGGCAGAGCCCTTCACCTTGTAACTAGACTATGTGATCCTTATTTTCCAATCACTGATTTATCTAGAGATAGTAATATGTTTTATAGATTTGAATCATTAATGTTTGAATTATTATAGCAATTTTTTTTTCACTGAGCCTAGTTACAAACTATGTATAATTTGGTAAAAATTGAGCTCTCCCTTTCAATAAAAGCTTTCTTTCTTTGTATAGAAAATTGGATTACATTGTACTAGAAGAAACTTTTAGAACACTAGGCTAAGCAAGAACTATTTAACACTTTCCTTGAAACATTTGAGTATTCAAAAATTGCAATTTCATAGGTCTGCTAATTCTCCTATGCTAATTGTGCTAAAAAAGAATGATTCAAATAATTGCTACATTTTTTTTCCCCTTAAGTGTGGCTCACTTGTAGTATGCTATTATTCGGTCACAATAAAAGGTTAAAGAAAAGCATTGGTAAATTTCTGAAATTAGCCTTCTTATTTTGCTTATGAATTCAGAAAAGATCAGGATTTTTGAAAGTGCATTTTGTTCAGATATGAAAATACTTAAGGGGTGGGCAGGGGGAAGGCATAATTGTAGTTAAGATTTTACTAGCAAATGTTTAATTTGGATTGAATAAATATATTTTGTGAGCAGCAGATGCACAAATGAGTTTGTGCTTTAACACCAACTGCTTTAAATCTAATTTGTATATAACTTTTGAGATCTAAATGTCTAGGTTTTATCTTATTTTTATTTTGATCAAAATAAACACTGCTTGCTGCTATGGGGTGAATATCTGTGTTCCTCCAAAATTGAGGTCTAATCCCCAAAGTGAGGTATTTAGGGGCAGGGTATTTGGGAGGTGATTAAATCATGAGGGGTGGAGTCCACATGAATAGGATTAAGCATGGAAAGAATCTGAAGAGACTAGAGCTCTCTATCAGCCATGTGAATATACATCACAAAGGCAACTTTCTTCAGACACCAGATATGCTGGCTTGGACTTCCCAACCTCCAGAACTATAAGAAATACATATTTGCTTTTTAAGCCCACACAGTCCATGATATTCTTCTTTATAGCAGCCTGAACTAAGACACCTGATTTAAAAACTTGAAAATTTGTGACACAGTGGACTCAAAATAGCAAATGGGATCCTGTTAGACACAATATGCTTTGTTGGAAGCTGATCAAAAACAGATTATTTCATATCTTTAGCAGGGAGAAATTTAATGTTTAGTGAGATAGACAGTAGATATCAACCTCCTTTTAAACAAAATCATTTAAATCTGTGTCCCAAGGGGTCATCATTGCTTTGAAAGTCCAACATTCTTGAGAATAAAATAATAACAGCAACCGAGGTACTACATAGCTTATTGCAGAATTCAGATATGAACTGGGATTGCTCTGAAAAATAATGGCGTGTTTTCCTATATGAAGACAAGTATTTCTTAACCTGTAGAAAGTATTTGTAGAAATGTTTGAGGGCATAGTCATGGCAAAAGAAAATTTCACTCTAACTTCAAATATAGCCCAGCTTAACACGAAGAAAGCTATCATCTGATGAATAATCATTTGTATGTGCTCGGCAACTTTTCTTAATATTTTGTAAATCCATTAGTCTGGTAGCCTCTTTCATGGGTACACAAACTTTCTTTATTTATTGTGAAATACTCACCTTGCCTAGTGATGGCTAACTAGTGGGATGCAGTCACAACCATGAGCTCTGTATTTGTGTTTTTACATTTTGTCTAGCCCTTTGGGGTTTCTTTATTAATTTAGATCCCATAGCTCAATTTCCTCCTTATTAACATTCTCTCAATACTTTTGCATTTAATTTCAATCATGAAAATATTTTCTTGTGTGTGATTATTGTAGCCGGAGGTTTCTTAGGTCTTCATATTTTCAATGAGTCCTGTAGAGGGTGATTTATTTTTATGTATTTATGTATTTATTTAATATTTTGAGATGGAATCTCACTCTGTCATCCAGGCTGAGGTGCAGTGGCGCGATCTCAGCTCACTGCAAGCTCCGCCTCCTGGGTTCACGCCATTCTCCTGCCTCAGACTCTCAAGTAGCTGGTACTACAGGCGCCCACCACCATGCCCGGTTAATTTTTTGTATTTTTAATAGAGATGGGGTTTCACCATGTTAGCCAGGATGGGCTCGAAATCCTGGCCTCATGATTCGTCTGCCTCGGCCTCTCAAAGTGCTGGGATTACAGGCATGAGCCACCATGCCCGGCCGATATACATACATACATACATATATATATATATATATATATTATTTTTTTCATGATTTATCAAGCTAGTATTGAGTGGTGCAGGCTGGAAATAAAATACTGCTTTCTGTCCTCCACAAAAGGTGGAAATTTACTCAAAATCTTTCTTCAAGATGTGTTTTATCACCTCTACTAAACTGTAAACAAGGTACAGTGTATCCTGATATCTTACTATTTCTTCTTGAGATCTAGTGAGAGAACTATGTCTGTTTAACATTTAAAAAAAGCCAACATAAGATTAACCAATGGAGATATCATTAAATATTAATCTCTTTAACCCTTTAGCTAATATTTCACATAAAAAATTTTATTATATATTCCATATATTCAGGTTTCGTGGTATTTAAAGTCATGATCACATTGTCTCATGTTAGGATTTCCCCTGTTGTTTAAAGATCTGGACCTTTCAAAGTACACGAGTTTATCAAGATCATGTTAATTTAGATGTTATGGCCAAATTTTGGTGATTTGGGTTGTCCAAGTGTGCAAATATCAGAATAGGGATAGTCTCTTATCTTTGTTCTGCCTAATGCCTGCAATAAGGTATTTACTCATTTAGTTTTTCTTTATCCACTGTGCTCTGTGCCTTCTTCCTTCCTTTTTTCCCCCAGTAATTATTTTAAAGGTTTATTATGCACTGAGGACAGAACATCCAAAAATGGTTTAAGCAGGGGCCAGACTTTCCAGAAGCTCAAGAGGTAATGAGAGATTCCAACTCTGGAGTCAAATCTGTTCTGGAATGCAATAGTCTCTATGGTGGAGTGGTTTAAAGGAAGATGTGCTACCTCACTTACTAGTGAAGTTGGGAAAGATTCCATTAAAAGATGCCACTGAAAACAGGAACAGGTCTTGAAAGGTGAATAAATTTGCTTAGGATGGAGATTGTATGGAAGGTCTTCCAGGTGGGAGCACAACAATTACGAAGCAGCAGAAGCATGAAAGAACACAGGACGCTAGGAGAAACAAGCCACAGCTGATGTGTGGGCTGGCGTGACCTTGTTCTCTGATCACCGTGGAGGAGTGGAAGGGAGATGACACAGAGGGGGATGCCAGCATGGAACATACTAATAGAAGTTTCCTTTTGACATTCGACTCTGAAACCAGGTGATTTATAACTATTTTTCCTATGAATTGCTCCAGGAACATAAAAAACGAGCTGAGATTACTAAGCAAATAATTTTAAGAATAAGAATAACACAACCACAAAACATACTTTCAGGACTGACATGCCATTCTTCATTTTAAAAGCAATCCTCTAAAATAAATTACTTAAAAGCAATTACTTAAAAAAGATAGAATATAGGTACATATGACCCTTTAGCTTAGGATGCATGGCTCTCTATTCCATCCACACATTGAGCAGAAGCAGCTAATCAAATTTGTTTTGCCCAGCAAACATTCTTTTTTTTAAAAAAATGGTATCCTTTCTCTTGATATATGGGTCTCTTTTGCTGTCAGTGGTGGTCCTTGTCAAGATATATCATTAGAAAATTTGTGTTCTTGTCAGTCTAATCCCCTTGGAATATCAAAGAACCCATGGAAATCATCTACCCTTTAGAATTAAAGGCTAAGGATCGTTAATAGGTTTCACGGACAGGTGTATTTCCTAGTTTCTTCCACTTTTGGCTGTGGTATCTAATTAGACAGCAACATTTGTGCTCTGAGAAGAGCTTCAGGATGGTACTCACTGAGATAAGAGCCTTATGGTGCTGGAAATTCCTGTTGCTACAGTGAATACAATAAAATTAGAAATATCATAGTGATTATATGCATGTACACTTCTCTTCAGGAAGATTTAGATCAGTTTTTTAATGCTTAAGTGGTACATGATATCTTCTAAGGGAGAAATATATCTGTATGCATGTGTGTGCCTAAGTACATATGTATATGTTTATAAAATTCAAACCTGAGAACAAATACGTAAATTCTAAGTTGAGAGCACTTCATTAAAAGACAGATACTGATTTCTCTTTCTGGCCACAATAGGATAACAGACACTGGATTTGCCGTCACAAAACAGCTAACACTGGACAATACACATATTACAATGGTTTTTAGATTTTGGACATTGAGCAATACAGGACAGGGACGCTTTTGACAGAGGATATCATTGAGGTGAGCCCACAGTTTCCCAGTTTCCCAGTTTATTACCTAGAGGGAGTTTGCAAACTAAAGTATAAGTGTTAGGATTCCAGGTGGAGGTCAGAGGTAGCCCTTTTTTAAAGACAGTACTAGATTGCCTTTGTAGGATTAACATTAGTCATAAGATTAGAAATTATGGTTTAAGTGTCATGCAGCTGGATGCTACAGGATTCTGACCCTCCCTAAACTGCTCCTAAGATCATTGCTTGGGATATTTTGCAGACCCTGCACTTGATGGATCAGCTGGCTCCACCCAGATCAATAAACTGGCTCATCTGATCTTGTGGCTCCCACCCGGGAACTGACTCAGCGCAACAAGACAGCCCTGACTCCCTATGATTTCATCCCTGACCAATCAGCATTCCCGGCTCACTAGCTTCCCCCCAGCCACCAAGTTATCCTTAAAAACTCTGCACCCCAAATGCTTGGAGACACTGATTTGATAAAACTCCGGTCTCCCGGAGTGAAAGAAAGAAAGGAAAGGGAAAGGAAAAGGAAAAGGGAAAGGGAAAGCAGAAAGAAAGATGGAGCAGAGAATCTAAAGTGAGGCACAGCAGGTAGAGATTACAGCAGTGTAAGAGAAGAGAGATCTGCAGAGGATAACCCTCGCGTCTTCACCTGATATCCAATAATATCTGTTCATCTGGGGATGAATACATGGGCTGTTTCCACCTTCTGGCTATTGTGAATAATGCTATTATCAATGTGTGTATACATGCACTTGTTTCAGTACTTCGTCTCATTTTTTTTGGGCTATAATTGCCGGGTCATATGGTAATTCTATGGTAACTTTTTTTTATTTTTCATTTTTTTTAAGAGGCAAGGTCTCACTGTCACTCATGTTGGAGTGCAGAGACGCAATCATTAACTCACCGTAACCTCTAACTCCTGGGCTCAAGCAATCCTCCCACCTCAGCCTTCGGAGTAGCTTGGACTGCAAGTACATGCCACCACACCCAGCTAATTTTTAAAAGTTGTTTTGTAGAGACAGGGTCTCAGTATGTTGCTCAGTCTGGTCTCAAACTCCTGGCCTCAAGCAATCCTCCCACCTTGGCCTCCCAAAGCATTGGGATTACAGGCATCAGTCACCATGCCTGTTGTATGTTTTACTTGTTGAGGGCTGCAAAATGTTTTCTACAATGGCTGAACGATTGTACATTCCCACCAGTAATGTATTAGTGTGTCCATTTCTCCACATCCTTGCCAGCAGTCCGTCCTTCCTTCCTTCCTTCCTTCCTTCCTTCCTTCCTTCCTTCCTTCCTTCCTTCCTTCCTTCCTTCCTTCCTTCCTTCCTTCCTTCCTTCCTTCTTTCCTTCCTCTCTCCCTCCCTCCCTCCCTCCCTCTCTCCCCTTCTTCCTTCCCTCCCTACCTCCCTCCCCTCTTTCAGTCTGTGGCTTACTAGCCCTCTCTTGCATGCATACGCACTCTGTCTCTTTCTTTTTCTTTTTCTTTTTTAGATGGAGTGTCACTCTGAACAGGTTGGGGTGCAATGGTGTGATCTTGGCTCACTGCAACCTCCTCCTCCCGGGTTCAAGCAATTCTCCTGCCTCAGCCTCACAAGTAGCTGGGACTACAGGCTGTGCACCACCACGCCCAGTTAATTTTTGTATTTTTAGTAGAGATAGGGTTTCACCGTTTGCTCAGGATGGTCTTGATATCTTGACCTCGTGATCTGCCCGCCTTGGCCTCCCAAAGTGCTGGGTCTGTCTCTTTCTTTATGGCCATCCGAGAGGGTATAAAATGGGCCCTCTTGTGGTTTTGACTTACATTTCCTTAATGACTAATAATGTTGAGCGATTTTTTTGTGTGCCTATTGACTATTTGCATACCTTCTTTGAAGAAAATGTTTATTCAAGTATTTTGCCTATTTTTGATTTGGGAGTCTTTTTCTTTTTAATTGTAAACATTATTTATATTTTCTAAGTACTAGACACTTATCAGATGTATGATTTGCAAATATTCTCTACAATTCTGTAGGTTATTATGCACAAAAGTTTTTAATTTTGATGAAGTACAACTCACCAAGTTTTCCTTTTGTTACTCGTGCTTTCAGTGTCCTAAGATTCCATTGTCAAACTCAAGGTTATAAAAATTTATCCCTATATTTTCTTCTAAGAGTTTATGGTTTTAGTTCTTATGTTTATATTCCTGATCCATTTTGAGTTAAATTTTGTAGGAGAAATAATTATTAGCGCTATACAAGGGAAGAAAATGTCTTTTTCCAATGATCAGAGTAGAAAATCTCATAATTGGTAGGGTATAATTACTTTGAAGTATATTCAATGTAGATACAATTAGCCTTAGACAAAAAGCTATTTGTGTCCTGCTTAATAGAGGTTAATGGAAGCTTTGGAAGAATTAAGCTGTTTCCAAGTAATTAAACTGCATCATAGAACAATGGACAGGTATATTTAAAGAAATAAAAAGTATCGAAAACCCAACAAACTAAAATTCTCAAAATCGAATCAGTTATGTAAAGAAGCAGGGAAATTTGACCCACGATGAAGAGAAAAGTCAATTATTATAAAGAAAAATTACTGAGTTACTAGGCAAATACATTAAAATAATTTGTTTTAATAATTCCACATGTTCAAGAAGTAGAATACAGAAGTGGTTCAATAAATAAATGTTATAAAATTACTCAAATTAAACTTTTAGAAATGAAAAACTTTCATGCCTGAGATGAAGACACTGAATGGAACTGATAGAAGTTTTGACAATGTAAAAGAAAAGATTAGTGAACTTGAAGCAACAGCAATTGAAACTATCCGAAATGAAACACAAACTGAAAAAAGCCCTAAAATGTATAGATCATGCTTTTTTGGTTATACCTAAACCTCTCCTTAATAAGGTAACAAAGGTTTTTCTCTTATGTTTAATTCTTGAAGTGTTAGAATTTTAAGTTTGACATGTAGGGCTATGCTTAATTTTAAGTCATTTTTTGTATGTCATGTGAGATAACATATTTTTTGTTTTTATAATGTCTTTTTTTTTGTTCTCTTACTTAGGATCTTTTCATTGAAAAGACCATCTTTTCTCTTTCCATTTGCCTTGCTATCTTTATTTTATTTATAATCAATTATTCATGTATGCTTCAGTCTGTTTTATTGATTTACTTGCAATTTTATTATAAAGCTACACTTACAGCTTTCTAGTAAGGTAGTCTGGGTCTCCAGGTAATACACTTTTTCAAATTTATTTTTCTAAACTTTAGCTACTATAATTTCTTTGTTTTCTTTCATATAAATTTTAAAGTAAGCTTGGCAATTACTACACAAATCTTGCTAAAATTTTGGTGAAATTTTGATTGAAGTTTCACTCAATCTGTAGATCAATTTTGGGGAAAACTTCTGACGAACAACACTGAGTCTTCCAAACCGTGAACATCATATAGTTCACAATGTATGCAGACTTTTTTTCTTTCATCAGTGTTTTGTTGCCCTCACTGTATATATCTTGCACAAGTCTTCTAAGAATTACACCAAAGTTTGTTTGTTTGGTTATAGTGCAACGATAAATGGATCTTTTCAAATTAGAACTTTCAATTTTTCATTACTAGTGACAGATTATTTCCTTGATCAAACTACTCAGGCTCCCCTGCACTCTCAGCTCAACTAGCCTCTAATATTTGAGTTTCTGCATTTGTCTTTTCATTGTCCAATTTTAGCAGGAATCCTACTGAGTTAGTTTAGTCAGTTTCCCCATCCTCAATATCTCATCAGGCTTGGTATCCATTTCCTCATCTGCCACCATCTCCCAGATCTATGTCTGCTGATTACCCTGTCCTGTTTCAGCAATGATTGATGTAATCAGAATCCCCTGTGCCCTGATGTTTACTCTTAATAATTTTCCACCCTACTCCTTAACTATACATTTTCACTTTTCTCTGTGGTATTTACAGTTGAGCAGAATCTCTTTCCTCCACTGCAGAACCCCACTGCAGTACTCCCTATACCCATCCTGATGGTTCTGAACAAAGTCTGCTTTACTATTCCTCAACAAGTGTAATGAGTAATTGGTTTAACACTAGTATGTAGAAATACAATTAATTGATTGTATATGTTGACCTTGTATCCTTTAACCTCCTTGAAATCATATATTTGTTTCTATAACTTTGGTAAATTATTTAGGATTTTCCAAATCAATGATCAGGGTGTTTGCAAATAAGAAAAAAATTACTTCTTTTTTTTTCCAAACTGGATAACTCTTTTTTTTTTCTTGCCTGATTGTCTTAGCTAGATCCTTTGTACAAAGTTGCCTTGTGACACATTATTAGGAAGAAGTATTCAGTCTTTTTTCTTTAAGTATGATGTTAACTGTAGCTTGTGTGTAAATGCCTTTATATCAAGTTGAGGAAGTGCCTTTCTGTTGCTACTTTTTGACAGTCGTGTCGTGGATAAATGTTGAATTTTATGAAAAGCTTTCTTGGTACCTTTTGAGATCACCATATAGTTTGTTTTTAGATTGTTAATATTGTGAATTTAGTGATCCATTTTCAAATGTTGACCCCATTTTGAATTTCTAGGATAAAAACTCTATAGTATTATTTTTAGATTGTCATAAAAAGATTAAAATTTTATTTAACTCAGACTATGAAGACCATATCCACACAGCTCTAGTTTAGAAATAGTATTATAGGCCAGGCACAGTGGCTCATGCCTGTAATCCCAGCACTTTGGGAGGCCAATGTGGGCAGATCATGAGGTCAGGAGTTTGAGACCAGCCTGACCAACATACTGAAACCCCATCTCTACTAAAAATACAAAAAATATCTGGGTGTGGTGGTGCGTGTCTGTAATCCCAGCTACTCAGGAGGCTGAGGCAGGAGAACTGCTTGAACCCGGGTGGGGAAGGTTGCAGTGAGCCGAGTTCACACCACTGCACTACAGCCTGGGCTACACAGCGAGATTTCCTCTCAAAAAAAAAAAAAAAAATTTTAGATATTACAATTTTTGCCTGTATATTCAACTGGTACTAAATTAACTAATATAGAAATATTGTTTTTAGCTTTAAGGCTTATGAAGATTGTTTCAGGCATCACTGGAAACATAAAATAATGTGGTTGTAAAAATGTTCAAAAAAGAAGAATTAAGGTTTCACTTCAGTGGTAGAAATGGAAACAATGAGAATTTAAGAACAGAAGGATTTATTTTATTTTATTTTATTTTTTTGAGGTGGAGTCTCGCTTTGTCACCCATGCTGGAGTGTAGTGGCATGATATTGGCTAACTGAAGCCTCTGCCTCCCGGGTTCCAGAGATTCTCCTGCTTCAGGCTCCTGCGTAGCTGAGATTACAGGCACACACCACCATGCCCAGCTAATTTTTGTATTTTTAGTAGAGAGAGTAGTTCACCATGTTGACCAGGCTGGTCTTGAACTCTTGACTTCAGGTGATCCACCTGCCTTGACCTCCCAAAGTGCTAGGACTACAGGTATGAGCCACCGTGTCCAGCTAAGGACAGAAGGATATCATTGATAAATATAATTGATGGCTGGGAGAAACATGACTGAGATAACCCATAAGAAAGTATTTGCATATTAGAGGGGTAGGGTAGGCCTTCTTTGACAAAAGAAAGTTTAACAATCAAAGCATAATTATGTTTTCAATAATGAAAATTCTAGATTTTCTACAGTTGAACCAGCTAAAATACACTAAATTTTACTATATATCAAATATTGTAGACATATTTTTTTAGAAATCTGCTAGCATTAAATATTTATTTTAAGTATCTTAAGAGATATTTAATGGTTAAATAATTTTCCAGGTCACATGGCTAATAAATGTTATGGCTAGAATTTAAACTCAAAACTTTTTACTTCCAAAGTATATACTATGAGCTGTCAACCAAAAATTCAACAAACTGAGTTTAATAATTGTAATTATCTTTAATTAGGGATTCATGAATTAAACAGCATCCCATCTAAAAAATAGAAAGGTACTCTGCTGTGTGTGGCAGAACAGTTCGTTTTTGTAAGGTAGGCTTTGTAGGAACAAGGGAATAGCATAGTGTAAAAGGTGGATTGGTTAACGTTAGGTTACTTTCCTTATAGGGTTAAAACAGTGGGAACTTTCTTAACATGTAGACTCAGATCAACTGAACCTCTTACGATTGGTTACTGAGAATTTCTTGTTTTTACGAAAATTGTCCTGTTTCTAAGTTCAGCTTGATTGCATGGCATCTAACATAATTGACTCTATAATGTATCAGTTTGGTCTATGGGATCCTAGTGCAGGAGCTCGGTCCAAAACAATGGTCTCTCATTTTTTTTTAACATAATCACAATCAAAGACTTGAACAATGAGAAATAAAATGGAAAGGTGGAGGTTATACTGGGAAATCTCTTATAACCTAGTCAATAGATAAGTATTTATAGGAATTTGAGCTTGATGGTCATTTGAATAATACAATGAAAAAAAAAACACGATTGTGGGATTTATGGGAATCTCATAGATACTCGCATAAATGGAGATGCCAAAAGAAGAAACAAACTTTAAACGAGGAAAGGTACAATAAAGTAGAATATTTGCTCCAAAGTAATTTCTACTCACCTACCCTCAAAGATATATTACTTTGAGTTGTTTCTAAAATATAATTGAGAATGAACTTTTGATTCAGCAGATTTAAAGAAAACATTGTAAAAAATGACTTTTTTTTTTTTTTTGAGACGGAGTCTCGCTCTGTCGCCCAGGCTGGAGTGCAGTGGCCGGATCTCAGCTCACTGCAAGCTCCACCTCCCAGGTTTACGCCATTCTCCTGCCTCAGCCTCCCGAGTAGCTGGGACTACAGGCGCCCGCCGCCTCGCCCGGCTAATTTTTTGTATTTTTTAGTAGAGACAGGGTTTCACCGTGTTAGCCAGGATGGTCTCGATCTCCTGACCTCGTGATCCGCCCATCTCTGCCTCCCGAGAATGACTTTTTAAATATATGGATAAGGAAGATTCGTTTGCCCAGATCAGTGGTCCTCAAACTTAAGTATGCTGCAGAATCACCTGAAGGTTGTTTTGTTGAAAGAGATCACTGGGTCCTGTCTCAGTGTTTCTGATTCAGTAGGTTGGCTGTGGTGCATAAGAGTGTGCATTTTTATCAGGGTCCCAGATGCTGCTGCTGGTCCTGAAATCAGCCTTGACAACCGTTGGCCTACCCTAGTACATTTCAATTGCAATCTTTCCCCAAGAGCTAAAAATCCAGTGACCTGACTTTTAGTTACAGTTGTCTGATTACTTGTGTGGTTATGGGAGAAGCACTTAATTTCCTAGGTCTCATTTTCCTCAATATCTCAACTGTGAGTGTTGGACGAAATGACCTTTTACATTCCCTCAATCTTAAGAATTCCATGTTTTGTTTTGTTTTTTCTCTTTTTATTTCAAATGTCTAAATCTTTCTTGTTACTGCTTGCTGTTACATGACTTGAAGCCAATTTAATCATTAATATGTAAAATACTTACTGAGGCCTACCTCATACTAGACATTAGGTTGTAAGATGAAGAATGTGTCCCTGCTTTCTAGGAGCTGTATCTTACGTAGCAAATCCCCAAACTTACCATGCATCACAATAACTTTGTTAAAATTAAAGACAACTGGGTCTTCTCCTAAGAGTTCTTATGTACTAGGTTTAAGTAGAGCCCTGATACCTATCATTTTAACTAATCTCAGATGATAATGCTAAGCAGCCAGTTTCAGGGACTAGTGGCTTTGTGGAGGAGATGGGCATGAAGAAAGAAGACTGTATAAGGTAAGGGAGCCAAGAGAAATTGAGTGAACAATTATAATCTCAGCCCAATCACTCGTCATTGACTCTAGAATCTGGAAGAAATGTGTGTTAGCCAGATGTTAGTGATCATGTGCAACACTGAAAGTGATCAGTCTACAGTACAAATTGGGGACCTGGTTTTTGGGCCATGACTCTGCTATTACCTTTTCCTAGAATCCTGGATAAATTTTCCCACTTTTTGAGACACAGTTCCTCTACCTGTGAGATGTGGGTATAGGGATTGGTGTCATCTAAGATACCTTACAGTTTTTATAGTTGGTAGTTTTAGAACACAGGGCTATGCCTGTAGACATGTCAGATGGGCTCTAATGACCAGCTTTGAGACAAGTGTCCAAAATGGGCTTGTTTCTGACAATTTTCTTATTTCTCCTGTAAGTGGATTCAGAGAAGGAAGAAGGGTAGCAATCCGGTGGCATACAGTTCTGGATCATTAGAATCCACCAATCAGTGCCTTATGGTAAGAGATGACTGTATATGTCTCTTTATTGTGGTTCAATACCATGTGCTTTCATGATATGTACTTTTCTTTACAGGAGCCTAAAATAATGAAATAATCACCATCAATACTATGCTTCCAGCATATTTGCTAGTCTAGTACACAAATTTAAAAACAAGAGAATTTAATTAAGGAACCACTTTCCTGTGAGAGCTGTGCTGAAAACTCTAAAATGCCAAGGGATAATGTCAATTGAAATACAAATGTTTCAGCTTAAACAGGCAAAAAGCTACTTCTTCCCTTACTCTAAAAAAGTGAAACTTTGTCTATTCCTAACAGAGCTCTCTGAGATATAGGGTAATATCTCTGATCAACCATTCTGTGGGCAATATTTGAGGAGTAGAGAGATTCTAAACAGTAATGCAATTCTTTTCAGCATGATTTTTTTTCTTATGAAAAAGAAATAAATACGTGATCCTGTTAAATCTGTAAATGTTTTAATGCAAAGTGGTATTTAATTATACTCTAGTCTTTAAAAAACAAGGCTGTATGTCTAGCTTGTAAAACATAAAAAAAATGATTTCAAATGATATTGGGGGCTGGTGTTGATTATAAAAAAAAAAAAAAAAGAAGGAAACCCCTTCAATTTTCTATATGGTTAGAGTTCCCAATGGAATTTCGATTTGATATATTAAAGGTGAATTACTAAATGGTTGAAAGACAGTTGTTATTATTAATATCATAATTACAACTAATATCTTACAAGTGTTTATTACTTTGAAGACCATTATTATCTTTTTATGATATTTAATGTAGCCATCCTAACATTGAAGGGAAGTAGAAATTATTGCACTTATTTCAAAAAATGAAGAAAATGAACCTTGGAGCATTTAAATTCTTCAGGGTCATGAAGGTTATGTGGGATACAAAATTAATTCTGCTATTGGCAACCCCCTTTAGCCTATATTGGACTTTACTTATTTTCTGGGCAGTTCCCATCCTAGCAACAGTTCTGGAAAAGTTATGCATCTATGATGCTGGATGGTAAACTACAACTGCACATAGGAGTAGTTACAAAAAAGAATATAAATGCTTTCCTTACATCCTGAAGCCAATGTTCACCATGACCGTGAGCCATACATGCCCTTAGCAGGAGAGCTCGCCGAGGCGCTGTTGCCATAGAGAAAACGTTTGCTTGTGGGTTTTCTAAGCTACCCATGAGAGTCTATGGTGAGTTGAGAGTCACTTGAAGAGCAGACCCACACCGAGAACCCCCATAAATGCAATTAATTGTCTGAAGCTGTAAATGTAAAATGGTTCAAATGTAGTGTCAATGTTGATTATAATCTTATTAGTTAAATGCATTCAGGTGTGTCTTCTCATGTTGATGAACATCACTTATACTACCCATGAATAGAAAAACTGTAAGGGCTGAAATCAGCACAGGGATATCCTCTTGATTTTTCTTATTCCCTCTCTCCTACTGAATATTTGCAGACTCCTCAGACTGTGGCACAACTTTCATTGGGTACTGACAGTCCATTCTCTTCTGCCTTCATTCTACCTTCGTGCTCTCAAAGTTAAGCTACCATTTACATGCTATTTTAATATGTGTGAGAGCCTGCTGATTGTCATGAACATATATATTAAAAACTGCATCTACAATGTCACTCCTGTTCTGTTTTTATGCCAGACTAATAAATAATTCTCTCTAGTACTACTCCAGCGCGCTGCTTGTATGCCCTTCTTGCTTGCTCACTGCTGACTCCATGGTGGCTTAGTCAAACAAATTAATCTTCTTTGCTCTTCTAGTCAACATGATTCTTTTCATGGGTTCTACTGGTTTTCCTGAAGAGTCTTAAAAGATGGCATTAACACAACACCATGACGTGTAATATTGGAGAAGCACAGGTCATGACATGACAACCCTCCTTTCAGAGATCTCCAGTGGGGTCCCCATATCTGGGTAAAAGCCATCATCCTATCATTACCCAGCAAGCCCTGTCAGCTCTCTGATCTTAAAACCTTCTACTCCCCCTCTAGCTCAGTTTGCCTTTCTTGCTAATGATATGCACAAAGGTATTTCTGCAGTCTTAGCATTTGCTCATCTCTCTGTCCAGAATGCTTTCCACAGACTTACACATAGGCTACTTCCTTTCTCTCTTTTAAGTTTTTGTTTATATAACATTTGCACGTTGAGATGTTGTATAATACTACCATTAAAATTGTATCACGTGTACACACACACACACACTTTTCATATTAGCCTCTTATCTACTATAGTTTCCTTGATAGAAGTTATTTTTAATGTATCATTTAATTCTTTTTTTATTCTTTCTATCTCTTCTTACTAGAATATAAGCTCTTCTGGGGCAAGAATTGCAATGTGTTGTTTGTTTGTTTACTGCTATATTCCCAGGTCTGAATCAAGTGCCTCGCCAATAAATACTTGCTATATGAAACAACATGTCTAGGCAGTTCCCTAACACTCTTCTTTTTGTGAAGAATGAAGAGCAATAAAATGGATAACAGGAGTTTCTAACAATCTGGACTAGGAAACCAATTTTTAATACAAGGGTTTGTTGACCCTCACGTGGTACAAAAATTTTCTATTTATTGGGAAAGTACATAAAATGCAGTTGTCTTTCATTAGTAATTTAAATCAGTTTTTACTTTATTATTCTCAAAAATATAACATACAATTTAATCTGTTTCCAGGTACTATTTGGGTTTGCACAAAGATCCTAAAAAGACTTTCTGACTCAGATGTACAAAAGTTAGGTCAACAATCCTTACTGTCTTGAAAATGGTCTTTTTTTTTTTTTTTTTTTTTTAATTGACAAATATGACCTAGTTTCAGTTCTAGGGCTATCATCCCTGTAAGTCTATGTGGAATAAATAGTCCCTATTTCTTAGGGATTTTTGAAGGATTAAATTTTATAGTATTCAAAATTATGGTTTTCAACAACGGCCTGCCCTAAGCCTCTACCTCAGAAACATAATTCTGTTAAGCAATAATGGTGGCAGACTTCACTTCAGGCTTTACCTACCAGGGAAGATTGACAGAGTCATGGGAAAGGATGGGTCCTCCTTGAATATAAGTGTTGGTAACATTTATATCCCTGCTACATTAAATGTGGCAGGAAGAGCAAAGATACTGGTATGACCTAGATCCAGAGGTGAGCCTGGCTCCCAGTCCCACTGGCCTGATGAGGTTACTTATATAAAACTAAGTTTTTTCATATATAGTGTAAGCATAGTACTTTGTAGGACTTTTGTTAATGTCCAAAAATTAATATAAAGAAAGCAAATTGCTAAAAAATGATAAAATACAAATACGTTAATTAAAATGAGCTAACAAGGGTGCACACATAGCAGTGGCATGATAAAATGTAAGGTATTTTGTGTAGTTAATTGTTGTATAAAAATTAGAATCTTTTCTTAGCAGGAATTATAAAAGATACTAATAAACCTCACCATTCTAAGCAAAACATTGTTAATAATGTGGTGTTAATATCTTCTGAGAAGAAAGCTGGAGGCATCTCATTACTCAACTTAAAACTATAGTAACTGAAAGTTAGTATAGTTAGTATAGTTATGGCAGTGACCGAAACAGCATGGTACTGGTACAAACACAGACACATAGACCAATGAAACAGAATAGAGAGCCCAGAAATAAGGCTACACACCTACAACTATAGGATTTTTGACAAGGCTGACAAAAACAAGCGATGAGGAAAGGACTCCCTATTCAATAAATGGTACTAGGATAACAGGCTAGCCATATGCAGAAGATTGAAACTGGGCCCCTTCCTTCCACATTGTACAAAAATCAACTCAAGATGGATTAAAGACTTAAATGTAAAACCTAAAAATACAAAAACCCTGAAAGATAACCTAGGCGATACTGTTCTAAACGTGGGAATGAACAAGATGCCAGCATGACAAAGATGCCAAAAGCAATTGCAACAAAATCAAAAGTTGACAAATGGGATCTAATTAAAGAGTTTCTGCACAGCAAAAACAACAAAAAGGGAGTGGTAATCAGATAAACTACAGAGTGGGAGAAAATATTAGTAAACTGTGCATCCATCAAAGGTCTAATATCCAGAATCAATAAGAAACTTAAATTAACAAGCAAAACCAAACAACCCCACTAAAAAATGGGCAAAGGAAATGAGTAGATGCTTTTCAAACAAGACAGACGTAAAACCAACAAGTATGTAAGAAATGCTCAGCATCTTATTAGAGAAATCCATACCCAAAGAATATAAATCACTCTATCACAAAGAAACATTGCACGTGTATGTTCATTGCAGCACTGTTCACAATAGCGAAGACATGAAATCAACCTAAATACCCATCAATGGTCAACTGGATAAAGAAAACGTGGTACATATGCATCATGGAATACCACGCAGCTATAAAAAAGAATGAGATCGTGTCCTTTCCAGAAACATGGATGGAGCTTGAGGCCATTTTCCTAAGCAAATTTATGCAGGAACAGAAAACGAAATACCTCATGTTCCCACTTACAAGTGGGAGCTAAACAAGGAGAACACATGGACACAAAGAGGAGAACAACAGACAACTGGGCCAACTTGAGGGTGGCAGGTGGAGGGTAGGAGGAAGGAGAGGATCAGAAAAAATACCTATTAGGAAATAGGCTTATTACCTGGGTGACAAAATAATCTGTATACCAAACTTCTATGATACACAGTTTACCTATATAATAAAACTTCTCGTGTACCTCTTAACCTAAAATAAAAGTCATAATAAAAAAATAATATCTTCTGAGACCATGAGAAGTTTAAGAATCAGAAATGTTACTATGCATATCATGCTATGTGTTTATCCTATGAATATCATTTTACATTTCTAGAGCTAATTTCTTAAGTGCTGTATTACTTTAAATGATTGGATAAAATCAATTGGTGCAGAGTTAATTATTAAATTTCTGGATTACTTTTTAGTAATTTTCATTGTTATAAACTAATATCCCTAGGACAACTTTGTTGTAACTGTTTGCATATCTTGAAAATGTTAATTCTTTCAACAGGAAAAATTCACAAGAATAGAATTTTTTAAATAGGAAAATCTTTAGTGATTTTGAAATATATTTCCAAATTTTTCCTCAAGAAAAGGAATGCAATTTGGTAAATTCTCTTGGTAAGAGAATGAGAAACTTCATGCTCACAACCGTGCCAATATTTTCAATTCTTTTCCAGTTTGATAAGTGAAAAATAGTACATTGTAATATAATAAAATACTAGTTGTATTAGAAAATTGTAATATAAAGTATTATGTTAAACATCAAACATGTACATAAAATAAAATAATATATGGAAGTCACCCTTTATTTTCCAAAAATCATTACTAGAATAGGTAACAACTTTCTGTGACACTTGGCCATTTGTGTGTGCGTGTATCTTTACATTATAATACACAAAGGAGATCATTTGATGTATGTTTTTAAATGACTTGCTTTTAATTAACAAAATGTCTTGGCAACTTGTGACAGTCTGTGTTTGTGTCTGTGTAGTCGTGTATATAAACATTTGCAGTAAATTACTACACTGCTTTCCATACTGTGTGTGTAGAATACTTGTTTGTTCTACCATTATATATTTTAATGTTGATTACAATGTTATTAAAAACTGATATGTTATATGTACACATGTAACATCAGTTTTTATGGGTGTGTGTGTGTGTGTGTATGTGTGTGTGTGTATGTGTGTGTGTGTGTGTATATATATACCATATCAGTTTTTAATGTTTATATGTTGTGCAAGCATATTAATATTATTACTTATGATAGATAATGCATACTCCACAGAACCATTACAATTTAAACTTCAATGGTAATATATAAAAGTATGAACTTCTGCACACCTTTACAATTATTAAATTATTTTTCTATTTGCATTTGCTGATGTCATTTGAAGAAGAACTTTTTATATGTCTACTTAGAAGGCTGTGTATATGGTGAATAAAAGCACAGGCTCTGACCACATTACATCAGTTTTAATTCTAGTTTCTTTGCTTCCTAGCAAAGAGAGTCTATAAAATGTAACCAGTCTATGCCTGGGTTTCCCAACTGTAAAATGGAGAGGAAATTAGTATCTAGCTAGTAAAGTAGTAGTGAAGACAAATGTAAAGCACTAGAGAAACAACTGGCACAAAATTAGCCCCACGATATTTGGTTAGTTTTTAATATTTATCTGCCTATTCATATCTTTTGCTCATAGTTTTTAAAATTAAATATTGTTTATTTTACCAGTTAGAATGCTATAGTATATGATATACTTTTACTGTACCCAAAACATGAATTTCCAAGGAAACCATAATTATTGGGCGTCCCATCCATGTAATCATTTCCTCTCTGATCTTTCGGGAAAACAATCTCACCTATACATCTTTCATCTCCCATCTCCTCCTCCTCAATCTTCTTCATGAAATGTTTTTTCGTTGCCTGTGTCTTTTTTTTTTTTTTTTTTAACTTTTAAGTTCAGGTGTACTCAATGCAGGTTTGTTACAGAGGTAAACTCATGTCATGGGTTTTTTTTTGCACAGATTATATTGTTACTCATGTATTAAGCCTATTACCCATTAGTTATTTTTCTTGATTCTCTCTCTCCTTCTATCCTCCACCTTCCAGTAGGCTCCAGTGTCTGTTGTTTCCCTATGTGTCCACTGTTCTCATTAATATGCTCCCATGTATAAGTGAGAACATGTGGTATTTGGTTTTCTGTTCCTGCAGCAGTTTACTAAGGATAATGGCCTCCAGTTCCATCCATATTCATGCAAAGAACATACTATTGTTCTCTTTTATGGCTTCATACTATTCCATGGTGTGTATGTACCACATTTTTGTTATCCAGTCTACCATTGGTGGGCATTTAGGTTGATTCCATGTCTTTGTTATTGTAAATACTGCTGCATTGAACATACACATGAATGTGTCTTTATAATAAAACCATTTATATTCCTTTGGGTATATACACAGTAATGTGATTGCTGTGTTAAATGGTAATCTGTTTTTAGGTCTTTGTGGAATTACCGCACTGTTTTCCACAATGGTTGGACTAATTTACACTCCTACCAACAGTATAAAGTGTTCTCTTTTCTCTGTAACCTCATTAGCATGTTATTTTACTTTTTTAAAAAAGACATTCTGACTGGCATGAAATGGTATCTCACTGTGGTTTTGATTTGCATTTCTATAGTGATCAGTGATGTTGAGCTTTTTTCATATGCTTGTTAGCTGTATGCATGTCTTTTTTTGAAAAATGTCCTTTCATGTCCTTTGCCCATTTTTCAATGATGTATATCAGGACTACCTTTTCAGTTTTTACAGTGTTTTTCAGAGTATTTAGGTTTCCATTTATTCTGACATTTAAGTTATATTTTCTTAGAAATGTAACCCTTCGTCTAATTCTCAAAAAATCTGTTACCAAAGAGTTATACCAATAACTAAATATTTTAAAAATTCATATGTATCAATGGCTCTTTCCATTTCACTAGTGTCCTCAATTTTATAAACATGAACATATCCCTAGCAAAATGGGATAGTTTTATCTCTGTTTTAATGTTTGTTCCAATTATTTTTTCTTGCTATTGCATTTTTGCGGAGCCTCTGAAATAGAGTTATAAAAGTAGCAGACTTCTTTACAAGATTACAGATTTTAATTCTAATGATATTTATGCCCTTCCATTATAAACATACGTTTGACTTTGGAAAATAATTTTCGTATTTAGCTACCTTGAATTCTTAAAACACATTAAATCTTATCACTTCATATATGAAATATCTTATTAGTATCCAATGATGTGCTTCTGAGGTTTCTTATTCTATGTTTAGATACATTAATAGATTAGTGGATTTCCTTACACTAAACCTCTCTTGCATTACTCACATACGTCTACACTGGTCATCATATATTGTTACTTAATACTTTACTGAATAACATTGCGTATATTTTCTAACGTATTTTGCAACCATATTCATAAGTGTTCTGCACACCCCTTATTGATCCTGTTGGCAAAGAAGGAATCCCCTTCTCTAAATAGTAGGAGATGGCTGGTATATGATACCCACCACTAGACGGATTAGTTTGGGTGGCAGTTCACTAGTTACGTATACTCACTGCATGGGGGAAGGGATACCACACAGCATGCAGGTCCATGCAGTGGTTCCATTTGGGTGGTGGAGGGCAGGGTACATTAACCAACAGGGATTCTGGAGGCAGGCTTTGTAGCAACCAGAGGGTCAGGAGGCTCCTGGTTCCATGAAAGCTATGAGATTGATTTGTTGGAAAAATTTCATGGGCTGGCAAGAAGGTGAAAATCAAGAAATTGCAGCTGGTGTGGCTGATAAGGAAACTGGTCAGAGGAGGCTCATTTCCGGCTGGGTGGGAGCCTTATCTGGGTAGAGCAGGGATGCTCATGATCAGGCCTTTGGGGATCCCATGAGGCTAAAAGATATCAAGGACAGACTTGAAATTCTAGATTTTACAATACAACAAGAGATTGATCTATTTATTCTTTTGTAATACTTGTGACAGAATTTGGTAATAAATGTATATTAGCCTAATAAAAGCGGTTTCTATCTTTTTCTGAACTTTTTCTAGGATATTCTTAAAATATTATTTCTAATAGTAGAATGCTATTTATACAGTATACATTTTCTAGAAAATTTTAAATAATAATGGACTTATTGGTTCTTTAACAACTGTACAATCATCTGATTCTGATAACTTTTTGAATGCTTGAATCACCTTTGCAACTACTTTTATGTGAGAATATTTAATTATTCTAAGGTTATTAAGATGTTTTAAATTTTGCTTAGAAATAATTTACTCTAGATTTAATTTTTTGCATAGATTTGCAGGTGGCGTTTTTATTTATTTTTTATTTATCTTATGTATAACAACAGTATAGGAAACAAAATACAGCTTTTATTCCTAATCTTGTCTCTATTTTAATCTCTTTAAATTAACTGGGCTCATGAAGACTCTTCCTTTATCTTTCCTACAGACTGGTTTGGATTTATGTATATTCACATATTCCTTTTTACTTAATTTTAATATCTTTTTTTAGTTCTTATATCATTAAAATTACATTGTTTTTCAATATTTTAAGAAAAATTCTAAATTGATTTATTTATATCTGTTAGAGGTTGAATTTTGTAGAAGCTGAACCTGAGACAGGAAATTCCGTGAAAGTGGTATAGTGAAAAAGATACCTGGGGGCGGGTACTCTTCAATACCTCACTGTCAAGTATAATGTTAATTGTAGGGCTTTGGTAGATACCCTGTGTCAGGTTAAGAAAGCCCTCTTCTATTCCTTTGTCTACATCTTTGCCCTACATTTTCATTCAAGTGCTGAATTACAATGACTGATTTTTGATTGTTGGATCAACCTTTGAATTTCTGATATAAATCCCAGTAGGTCATGGTATATTCGTCCTTTCATATTGTAGGATTTACTTTTTTCTTCTGTACTCAACGAAAGTAGAAGCTGGTGAAGGTACACTTAAGGCTGCAGTAGGTAATCAATGTCATTGTGCTTATTACTGCAGGCTTCACCTACCAGATTTTAAACTTCTTGAGAGTAAAGATTGTTTCTAGATTTAATTTATTTGGTATGTTTTCACATCTTAGTGTTGGACAAAAAGAAGCACAGTAAGTATTGGTGGTTTGGCTATTTTGCATGTATTTTAATTTAACCTTTTCAAGTTGTTATGAAAAGTTTTGTGCTTATCATATACTTTTTTTTATTGTATCCAGAAGTCTTCTCTACTGCTCTCAAATAAACTTGGCAATTTCAAATGTTTTATGTATGAAGAT
Source organism: Papio anubis (assembly GCF_008728515.1). Taxonomy (NCBI): domain Eukaryota; kingdom Metazoa; phylum Chordata; class Mammalia; order Primates; family Cercopithecidae; genus Papio; species Papio anubis. Next base: position 14,373,768 of record NC_044985.1, on the reverse strand, counting down.
TAATAGTCAGAAGAATGAGGATGTCTGACATCTGAGGTTAGAGGCTATGGTTTTAGGGATATTCTTTGCTTCATCTGAGTTAATTAGTAGCAACATGGATGTCTCACAGGAAAATCCAAAACTCCCACTTATTTCTTAAGGGTATTAACAAGTCCTAAATAATTTGCCTGGAACTTTTTGTACCCCAGGTCATCCTTTTCATACACAGAACTACATAATTCAAGGAGAATTAATAGCAAGGAGACAAATGTATAAAACGGAGATGCAAAAATTGCAAATAAAACTACCAAATTTCTGTCTTTCTTAAATGAGATTGGGGTTGTATAACATGCTAGTCTATATATTTTATTCACTTTCTTAATAAATATTTAATAAAAATCTATAATCTAAATTGAATAATAATTTTTATTAAAGGATATAAATACCATAGCTACCTAGAACAAATATTAGAATTTACCGGGATTATTTGGATTATAACATACATCTTCCCACCGTCCCCAAAATAATACATTTATTTTACTCAGTGGACTGAATATTTCCATGATCCTATCATTTTTTTTAAATCTTGGGACTTACATAGTCAGTGTTCATCATGACATTCTTTTCTTCTAAAACCCAGATTGTACTGAGAGTGTATGATTTTGGTTAAATGAAACTTATTTGGTTATATTATGAAAGTACTCAATGTCTGCTAATGAAATATTTAATTAAGAAATTGAAACTAGATAACACAAACTCTTTATAATTAAATTATGACTATATACTTCTACACAATATTTACATCTAAAAAAGAATGTGTGTATGTATATATATGTGTGTGTGTGTATATATATATGTGTGTGTGTATATATATATATATCTCCTGCAATTGCATTATACAGCAGATTAACTTGAGTTTTTTGTCTCCTATTCCCATGCAAGTGACATTTATATTATAAATTATAGAAGGAGATTTGTTGCTATATAAAGTAACTCTATATATTTTGACAAATTATATTTTAAGTATTTGTGGTTGTAAGGAATCCAAGCAAACACTGTTATTGTGCAGAATTTGCCTGAGAATAAAATGCATTGGGATGGTTCTGTGGGGGTCTTTGACTTCCAAGACCCTAAACTAGTAGATGAGCTGAAGGGGAGATTGAGTGGGTCAACTAGTTCTGAAGCCTTCCTAGTATTTCTGTCCATTGAATACTGCAGAAAAGGGGCACATTTCATAATATGATTAAGACCCAGTGAAAACTCTTCTCTTGTATATTAAAATATAATCTAAATATTAAAAGAAGATGTTATTTTTTTTTCATTGCTCTTTATGCAGTAGATGCTAAAAGATGCAGCTAACAAAGAGAATTATTATAAATCTTCATTGTCCCTATTTATCTAATGTCTGTTCCAGCCCTAGGAACTACAGTGTGAATTAGTCTCCCTACCATTATTTTAGGAACCACCATTTAACACTGTTGCAGTTTTCTTGGAGCCAGACCAAATAGAAAGAATTCTTTTTTCAGAGAAGAGATGCATGAGAACATGGAATGAGAACTTCTTAGGATAAATTGTAGCTGGCTGAAAAACAAAGTGATATAGATTTCTGTCACCAAAGAGGATTCTTGACAAGTGAACACCTGTCTCGTAATAAGTGTTCATCTTTTATCTCTGTACTCCTGCTAGAAAGTGTCTTTCTAACCCCTTTTGTTCTGACATGGTAGGGGTCAGGATAGTGTACTCTCATGCTTTTTAATCTTTTTTTCCATTTGCTACTCTTCATCTTTTCTGGCTAAATTATATTTTGTGCAAAATGGCCAATTAATATTTCATCCAACATTTCAAGTCCTGTTTAATATTTTAAGCATCTGTTCTTCTAAGTTTCTTGTGTAAGGACAATTCTTTTCAGTAGCTATTAATAAGTAGTAATTAGCCAGAAGGTAGCACACTTGGTATGAATATTTAGTGATAATTAAGTCCCTGATCTTAGTCTTAAAGTGTGAATGTGTAACCATTTGAAATGTTTGAGGTGGACTATGAAGCACATGGACCCCCTACTAACAGTGGAAAAATGGAGAGGAAAGGGTGACAAAGAACTGCAGTGTCAACACCTGATTCTGAGGGTATTACTGGGAAGCTTTAGCTAGAAATGTGGAACCAAAAGAGAAAGTAGGAACATGACATTTGGTTGGTGCAATGAACATGAGAAACATGCAAACAGAAGTAAAATCTTAAGAAAAATATTTTTTTCCAATGGGCAACAGGATTCTGTGAAAGAATAACTCGACTGATACTTTCTATCACAGAAGTCCTTGACTTGAGATCAATAGAGAACTGGAAATGATTGAAAGCTCTGTAAGGTACTTCTGGTATTTTCACCACTTCAGAAATCCTAACAAAGTATACACTTAGCCATGAGAAGTTTATACACACTAACTATAAACCCAAGTGTTTTTGCTTGCTTTAGAGGCACGTTACTATGATATGGGCATGCAGCTTACATGACTATCATTTTAGTAGACTAGTGATGGCAGGAAGTAATGTAAGAGGTAGTATACCTTTCAAAAATACGTTCTCCTTCTCCCTACCACATTCATGGGAGGCTTATGCTACCCAGGCCTTTGATTTTAGATTCAGCATGGGAAGTATTTAGGTCAGGGATGCCAGACAATGGACACAGGGTCTTAAAAATGAGTTTATACAGTTTGATGTTTTCCTTGCATCTTTGCTGTTAACATGAGGAAAATGTACTTTCTCTAGCCTGCTGTTGAAATTCACTTTTGGAGTAGAACTTGCTCCAAACAGGTCTTTAAAGCCACTTAGCTTTGCCCACCCCAAACAGCAGCCAACCCACAAACACTCAAGGAAAAGCAATCCTTATAGTACGATACTGAGATATTATTTATTTATTTTTTGCATTGTTTTTGGCAGCTGTACCCAGTGAGTGCTAAGAAATTAGGCCAGAAAATTAGACAAAACCTAAGTTATTTGATAGATAAATAGGAAGTCATTTTGAAAGACTTTTAGGAAGACTCCAAATTCCCATTTAGATAAGTCATTTCACTGAATCTGCGGAACATATATTCTGAATCGGGATGGTGGCAGAAGTTTAAAGATGAGAGTGATAGAGGAAAGGGAATGTATATACAAATTCAATGCCAATTATGCTTAACATAATAGTTATTTGACAGCTATTTGCAAGTACAGAGGTATTACCTCTCAGCTCCAAATTTATTGTCTGTTACATGCTCTGTGATAATCAAAATGGGCACTGTAGAGCATTTCTTCTTTACAGCAGGAAAGAAATCTTCTGTTATAGAAAGGAAAATATTTCTCCTCCTGGTTTGCATGTGCTTCTTGCGCCCTTTTCTTCCTCCTGCTATACAGATACAATCCATATTATGCAGTTCCTCGGTAAGTTGGCAGCCTCATTTCTGGCCTGGTTACCACCACATCACAGTTCTCTTAGGAGGGACGTAGTGCACCCCAGGCCTTTTGTTGTTGTTCATTCTGTGAACAGGCTCCTCATTCCTTAATTCCCTGTATGCATTCATCCATATGCCCTAGTCTACCTGCATCCCAGAGGTATATCAGGAATCACCTGACACCGACAGAGCCCCACACCACTCAGCCATTTAGAAACCCCTGGGTGTGGACTTCCTCTGTGGACCTTTTCACAAGGCTTTGTCATCTCTGCCCCATAGTGTTGTCACCCGCTTGACAATCCCAGCCACAATTTTTACCAATCTATACCCTGAACAGGCATTTTCTGCTTACCTGGCAATTGTAAACCAACTCTGGCCAAGTTCAACGCAGAGAATTACTATTATCTGGTGAGCTGCCACCATACCTACTCCATTAATGTCTGAAACACAATATTGGGAAGAAAATTCCACTTCCAAGTTTGTCTCTTCTTTCGATTCTTTCAGTCCTAGGGTATTTTTTAAATAATTATCCTTACCTTTTACTCTTCTGATATGTTATGTTAAATTTTATGTTAAATTTTACCATTTAAAATGAATGTGTAGTTTATTTATCCTGATTGAATTCAAATTGATACGGATCATTGCTTAATTAATTGTAGAAATTAAGAAGAATGTCAAGGAGGATTCTAAGATGTAGAATCGTTGACCGATAATACATGAAGTAGCAGCAAGTAGGAAAAGAAAATTCCAGTTTAAATCTGGATAATGGGAAACACTCGGCGAACATTCTGAGGTAATTGGCCATCAGGCAGTGAGATAACGTAACTAAAGTTTGATGGAGAGAGGACAGATAGGAGATATAAATTACTGAGTCATCAGCATTCAAGAGCAAATCAAAATTATGAGTGGAAGTGATTACCCAAACAAAGTATGATGCATGATAAAAGCAGAAACTCAAGGACAGAAATCTAGGGAACTCTAATATTTAATAATTTCTAAGAAAATTGTAGAAGTAGCCATGAGAGGAAATTAGATACTTCTTCAAGTATGGAGTGATTAGTGATGCCAAATATTAGAGAACGCTGTATTAATATGAAGTATGAAGAGACATCCATTGAATTTGGCAATTCAATTATATTAAAACATGTTTAGTTCCTTTTCTAGAATAGGAACTAAACTCTCATGAGTTGAGAAGAAAATGTCAGGTGAGATGACAGAGACCTCTAGGGTATGTTGTTCTTTGTAAAATTTAAGTGAAAAGAGAAAGAGATAAAACATTATCTTCCAGGGCACATGGCACAGAAGGACAAGAAGGATTTAATTTTTAGGGTGAGAGAGCTATAAGCATGTTAACAAAAGACAAGTAGTTAGAGGGAGAAATTTTCAGATAAAAGTTACAGTAGTAATCAATAGAACCCAATCTCCGGGGAACAGAAGGTGGGGTTAAGAGCACCTGTGGAAGGTTTAGCTTTGAAAAGAATGTGATGCCTAATCCTTTGAAATTGGAGGCATGGGCAATGTTTTTGATGTAAAAAAATATGTAATATGGGGTAGTAGAAATCAGAGAATTCTATGCTTAATGATTTAAATATTCTGGATGTAAAGTCATCTGTGGAGATTGATGAAGTTAGGAGAAAGGTAAGGCTCTTTGGAGGAATTAGAAATCGAGTATGTTGAGGAGCTTAGGTTAGAAATGTGTGACTCAATAATATGTAATAAGAACAATCAGTGGCATGTGTAGGTATGTGCTTGTGTTACTATGTGTGTGTCTCTGTGTTTCCAACCAGTACTCATCTGCTCATGTACATCAGTAATATACCTTTGTTTTGACCAAATGGTTTTCCACAAATATTTTCCCCAGCCATCCTTTTAACTAGGAGTAGATGAAAGAGACTATGTCAATGCATAAGTAATCTTGTAGTAGAATTCTACACAGTACTGAAAGTCAGTTGCAAATCTCTATCTTTGGATAACTTTAGAATCAACAGAGAACAAAGGAAAGAGCACCGGCTTGGTAATAAGAAAGTCCTGGATTATACTCCTGACTCTTCCTCTTTCAAGTTGTAAGGTATTTTTTCCTTCTGATCTTGGCTCAACCAGGTCATAAATATTGAAGTTATTCTTAAATGTGTAAATTTCTACTACATATCTAGGTGGACTCTCTAGAAGTCTTTTGTGTGTGTGTATATGTGTGTCTGTCTGAGTTTTCTAATCTCTAAAATTAGGATAATTCTTACTCCATAAAGTTGTTTGGAAGGTCAAATGAACTAATTAATGTGTGTGTGTGTATATATATATATATACACACACACACACAGGCACACATACACACACACAAATTTTATAAAGTAAGGATAGTAATGAACTAATTAATATATAAACATATGTTAAATAATAAAGATATTAATATAATTAAATATGTATATATGGTTCATGGTTTAGTGCATCTACAAGAGACTTAAATTAGTGACTGATATTAATGGAAAATGTAGGTTTCACTATTTATCCCTAACTTCATTTCTTTAATTCAAACATATAAAGAAGTCCACATGCACGTTATATCAACCCCTTAATCTCTTTGATATTGACTTTTACTTTTCAAAATTATTACTGTTATTTAGGACCCAAAAGTTTAAATTAGCAATTAATTGTTCATACTGGCAAGAATTACCAAAAAGCACACAGATATCGTTGAGGAGATACTCATGGTATATGCATGGCATTGTGTTTGCATATACCATAACCTTAGTGTCTTGAGTTTTAAATATTCTTCAGGAGACAAAGGCAGGTCATTCAGTTTATACCAGAAGAGAAGTGAGATGAGATCCCTTCATAAAGTTAGGGAGCTCATCTACATGGATAGTGCTAAAAGAAAATGTCTTCACATGGTGTTTGAGATTTGAATTTTAATGACCTGTATATTCTGTGAAAACTCAATAATAACAAATTTTATTTAATGCCTTCTTAAGATAATATTGTCCTACTTTCTGATGCTAAAAGTTGGATCCACAAACATGTAGCAGTATCTGCACTATCAAGAGCTTGTTAGAAATACAGACCCTGTCACTATTCTCCAGGCATACTATCAAATTATATTTTTAAACAAGATCCGAGGTGATTTGCATGCATATTGCTGTAGTTTTCTATTGCTGCAGTAACAAACTTAGTGGAACAATGTGCTGTAACCACAAACTTAGCAGAATAAAACACTTAATACTATCTTATTGAAGATCAGAAGTCTTAAGGTGTCAAAAGGTGAAGATTTTTTTTCCTGGAAGCTGTAGGGGAGTATCTGTCTCCTTGCCTTTTCTAGCTCCTGAAGGCTCTTTGCATTCTTTGGCTTGTAGAGTCTCCTCCATCTTCAAGGCCAACCTGTAACAGTTCAAAACTTTCTCTCTCTTTTATCCCATTTCTATAATGACATCTACTTTCCCTGCTATGACCTTCCTGCCTCCCTGCATAAGGGCCCTTTTGATTACATTGGTCCTACCTGGATAATCCAAGATTCTTAGATTAACCCTACTTGCAATGTCCCTTTGCCATATAGAGTAACATACACACAGCTTCTAGGAAGTGAGACTTGGGCATATTTGGGGGATGGATGGGCTTTTATTCTGTCTACTGTAAACATTAAAGACAGAGAGAGCACTACCTTAGAAACCTGAAAGAAGCACATGTAAATATTATCTACAAAAGCTCAAGTTCAACTTAGGTACTTTGGGATTTTCATTGAATAAGATCAGCTGAATAGGGACTCACAAACAAAAATTACTGGTCAGTTGAAGAATCAATACAGTATGTGAGAAAGTCAGCAGAAAGAGCAAATAACAGAACAGAATGCAGAATTGGGACATCATAATGCTTATAAATGTATATTTAAAGAGGTAATATTATAAATTAAAAAATATGAACATGAATTGCAAAAACAAGTTGTCATGTTAATAGAGTGGTCCAGCAAACTCAGATATGCCGTCACATGCAGGAATCTTGAATGGAGAAGCAAATGTCAATTTCCTACATACTTTTTAATCTAATATAGAATGAATTTATCTAAATCTAAAAATATCATACATGTGAGTTATGTTTATTTTACTACATCAAATACCACCTGGGGGTTCTCTATCTTTCACACAAATGAAGTCAAATGCAAACAACAACAACAAAAACAAAACCTATATACAGATCACGTAGGACTTTTAGTGTGGTCTGTGGTTTGGTGCAAGTCTATGAACAGTTTGTTACTGGGCCATGACAAGATGACACAAAAATTGAAAGTGTTTTAAAAACTTTTGTAGTAAGCCTAACTACAATCTTCAAAGTGCGTAATCAGGAAACTTGTCTCAATGAATATGAATGAAATCAATGTAAATGTTGTCCATCTTACAGGGTACATTGTGTCTGATATAACTACTCGTGTGACAGTTTAAAGTGAATCTGTTAAATGAAACCCAAAACTATAAAATAGCTTAAGAATTTACTTGTGTACACAAGTTGTTTTTATAAACATCATTTGTATCAAAACTTTTTAACATGAATAGTTATATATGTATAGTTATATATATAGTTTATATAACACTATAGTTTTACAGTATTCATAAGTTAGGAAAGTATTTTTATTATATTTTTCACCCTAATTTTTATATGATGAAACAAGTTCACTTTACACTTTTCTCAAGAATTAGTAAGTTAGTTCATATACTCTGGAAAGCAGTTTGGAGATTTCTCAGAAAACTTAGAACTACCATTTGATCCAGCTATCCTATTACTGGGTATATATCCAAAAGAAAATAAATCCCTCTACTAAAAAGACACATGCACCCATATGTTTATTACAGCACTATTCACAACTACAAAAATCTGGAATCAATCTAGGTATCCATCAATGGTGGATTGGACAAAGACAATGTACATATACACCATGGAATACTATGCAGTCATAGAATAGAACAAAATTATGTCCTTTTCAGCAATGTGGATGCAGCTGGAGGCCATTATCCTGAGTGAATTAATGCAGGAAGAAAAATTAAATACCACACGCTTTTACTTATAAGTGGAAGCTAAACATTGAGTACTCATGGACATAAATATGACAACAGTAGACACTGAGGACTACTAGAGGGAAAAATTTGAAAAACTATTGGTTACTCTGCTCAGCATCTGGGTGACAGGATCATTTGTACCTCAAACCTCAGCATCACGCAATATACCCAGGTAACAAACCTACACATGTACTCCCTGAATCTAAAATAAAAGTTGAGAAAATACTGAGTATGCATTTTTGAAAAACGGTTATTTTTAATTTTTACAGGTATATAGTAGGCATATATATTATGGGGAACATGAGATACTTTGCTGAAGACATGCAGTACTTAATAACCATGTCAGGAGCAGGGCATGGTGGCTCACACCTCTAATACCAGCACTTTGGGAGGCTGACGTGGGTGGATCACCCGAGGTGAGGAGTTCGAGACCAGCCTGGCCAACATAGTGAAACCCCATCTCTACTAAAAATACAAAATTAGCTGGGCGTGGTAGTGGGCTCCTGTAATCCCAGCTACTCGGGAGGCTGAGGCAGGAGAATCGCTTGAACCTGGGAGGTGGAGGTTGAAGTAAGCTGAGATTGTGCCATTGCACTCCAGCCTGGGTGACAAGAGTGAAACTCCATCTCCAAAAAAAAAAAAAAAAAAAAAAATTACATCAGGGTAAATGGAGTATCCATCATCTCAAGCATGTATTCATTATTTGTGTTATAAACAATCCAATTTTACTCATTTAGTTATTTCAAAATATACAATAAATTTTTGTTGCCTGTAGTCACCCTGTTGTGCTGTCAAATACTAGATCTTATTCATTTTATCTAGTTGTGTTTTTCTAGCCGTTAACCATCCTCCCACACAACTACCTTTCCCAGACTCTGGTACCTATCCTTATACTCTCTATCTTCATGAGTTCAACTGTTTTAATTTTTATTTCCCACAAATAAATGGGAACATACAACATTTGTCTTTCTGCACCTGGCTTATTTCACTTAACATAATGACCTCCAGTTTCATCCATGTTTTCATGAAAATGACAAAATCTCATTTTCTCTAAGGCTGAGTGGTTCTCCACTGTGTATAGGTACCACATTTTCTTATCTATTCATCTGTCGACAGACACTTCGGTTGTTTCCAAATCTTAGGTATTGTGAATAGTGCTGCAATATACATGGGAGTGCAGATATCTCTTCAGTATACTGACTTCCTTTCTTTTGAGTATATCCAGCATCTCTTAGGAACTTACACAAATTTACAAGAGAAAACCCAATTAAAAAGGGGGCGAAAGACATGAAAAGACACTTATTGAAAGAAGATATACATGCATCCAACAAGCTTGTGAAAAAAAACTCTCAACATCACTGATTGTTAGAAAAATGCAAATCAAAACCACAATGACGTATCATCTCACGGAATACTTACACACTGTTGGGGGTGTAAATTAGTTCAACCATTATGGAAAGCGGTATGGCAATTCCACAAAGAGCTAAAAACAGAACTACCATTCCATCCAGCAATCCCATTATTGCATATATACCCAGAGGAATAGAAATTAGTCTACCATAAAGACACATGCATGTTAATATTCATTGCAGCACTATTCACAATGGTAAAGACGTGGAATCAACATAAATGCCCATAAATGACAGATTGGATAAAGAAAGTGTGGTACATATACACCGTGGAATACTATACAGCTATAAAAAATAATGAGCTCATGTCTTTTGAGGGAATATGGGTGAAGCTAGAGGCTATTATCCCTAGCAAACTAATACAGAAACAAAACCAAATACTGCGTGTTCTCACTTATAAGTGGGAGCTAAATGATGAGAGTTTATGAACACAAAGATGGGAACAGTAGACACTGGGGCCTACTTGAGGGTGAAGGGTGGGAGGAGGGAGAGAATCAGAAAAAAATAACTATTGTGTACTAGCCTGAGTACCTGGGTGATTAAATAATCTGTACAACAAACCCCTGTGACACAAGCTTACCTATATAACAAACTAGCATATGTACCTCTGAACCTGAAATGAAAGTTCAAAAAAGGAATAATTATTAATGATATCGGTGATCTTGACATTGCAAATCTGTGAGAAGATATCACCAAACCCTTAAAAAATTGATAGATCATTGTGAGTTTTATTTTCACCAAGAGAAGATTTATGTATAGGAATTTTATAATAAGCCTATTTATTTCATCAAAACACTTTAACTAATTTGACAAGGTTAATTGTTGAAAATACAACAAGTGATAAAATACTGAAAATGAATTTTAAAAATAGAGCATCACTTGCTACATTTTGAAGGGAAGTTTAAGAGATTCATATAAGATTACTGAAATTGCTTTAAAACTGTTTCTATTCTCAATGGAGGACTGCGAGACCGGTTTTTTACTGAGTGTAATCAAACAAAATACTGAAACAGTTTAGATATACATTATTGTCTGTGGATAGCACTACTGCCAATGCAAACTAGATTAAGTTAATAAGTGAGTTTGTTTCATTAATATTTGCTATTAATATTTACCCAGAGAGTGTTTGCATGCTTTTAATGTGGAGAATAATCATCTCCCTCATAAATTTTTATTTAGTTTCATCTGTATAATGACAAAAACTTTGTGTATATTTTCTCTATTAATTGACTACTCGCATTTGCAATAAATGACTTAAATAGATATTTAATTATTTCCCTATGTAGTGTTGGTTGTTATTATATTACCATTTAATATGCCTTGATGGATATAAAATATGAAAAATCTTGGGTTTTATTTCATAGATTTTTATTGTTTAGTTTTTCTAGTAATTTAACTTTTTAAAATGTTTTGGACTGTGATGGATTGGGATTTTTAGAGGTGGTTGTTTATCACCAATAGTTTGATTAATGGTGATCTAGTGGATTTTAGTAAGATAATTACAAATACTTGAGGTGTGACCCCACAAAGAGCGGTAATGGACTCAGCGTTCAATAGCTATAGAAACAGTTACATGGATATTTCAGAGGAAAGATGAAGAATAAAACACTTTCAGACTACAGAGATAAAGGACAGAGAAACTTCATTGTATTTCTTTGAGAACCTAAAGGAAAGAAAAAAAAAAAAAAAACAGAAAATGAGTAGGATTTAAAAGAGCATCTTCAATTTTCTCTCACTTTTGCATAATGACTTTGCCAATAATAGTGGTGAAGAACTTTGGTTCTTTAGAAGAAAAGATACAGATTACAGCTGATTGCATTGCAATGTTTTTTCCATCCCACTGAAATTACTCTAGGGGTGACTTGTATAAAAATTGATTCTTCCTCGTAATGCCGAGATGTGTATTTGTTTAGTACTAATGAAAACAATAACACTAATGTACTTTTGAATTTAGTTGAAGAGATGAATAAAACCCTCAAATTATCTATGAGAAGGTTCATTACGTTTTTCTTTGAGGTTACACTTACATTTTTTTCTTACATAAAAAAGCAACACAGAATCAGAACTCATTATGTGAATAACTATTATAATATTTTGAAAGCCTATTAAATATAGACACTTTATATTCACTCAACTTTTACATACATTAGATATTCTACATGTATTATCTCAAATTTATGTGAGGATCCTTCTAAATAGACATATATCCTCATTTTGCAGATGGAGAAATTTAAGCAGAAAAAGTTAAATAACATGCCCAAAGCCACCCAGGTAGACTGTGGTAATGCTGAAGTTAAACCCAGCTCACTTTGATTCCAAAGACCATGCCCTTTCTACTCTAATAGATCGTCACAATATCTTTCACTGCTGTTATTTCCTAAATAACTTTTCATAAAAGCAAAATGTACACATTAAAAAAATCTATTTAAAAATATCAAATGAAGAAAAATCTCTATTTTTCAACTTGGCTATTTGGCATTTTGTGTGATTTTGTTTCATGGAAGCTGTTATGGGACTGGCTTTTCTTGATGAAATTTGCTACATGAAACTAGATCAATGTAAACTAGTAATTGGATGATTTATATCTTAGTCTACTATTGTGAAAAAAATGGCAGTTGTATAAAGCTCTCCAAGGAGACGTGTTTTCCAAAGGCAATAATTGATATGAATGAAATGTAAGCTTTGGATAAAGGTTACAGAGATATTTGATTGTTCTGCGTTAAGAAATCATTTTTCAAATTAGCATTAAAAGAAATCAATTTTTTCCATATATCTTCTACATATATGGGTGATTTCTTTTCCTGTAAGATATGGTAGTTGCTTGTGTGGAATATCTAGTATGTTTTTTCTTGTCTACAAAACCATGTGGGTATTTTTCCACTGATTCTCCTTTTCTTTTCCAGCAATATTCCCTTGAAGTCAACAAATGAGAAGAGTGCTTTGATTCTCCCTTCTCACTCACTCAGTAAGTTATCAAGAGTCACCAATGTTGCCTAGCACATTGCATTTTCCTCATTCTATACACAGTTTATCTGATAGGGCTATAATCTTCTTTTGGGATATTAGGGCAAAGATTTAATTGTGACTCTCCAGTGTAAGTAGCCAGTAGCCATATATGCCTACTGAACAGTGGCTATCTGTCTGATCCAAATTGCTATTACCTAGAAGCATACACTATACTTTGGGTTGGAAGTATACATGTAAATAGATAAATGTTTAGCCACTTCATTATGTAAATAAAAACATAATGATGCTATTTTTCTTTAATTTTTATTTTACCTTAGTGATGAAAAGTATAACTGACACTTCTTTGGACAGCAGTTGGTTGGGGATAGTGATGAGGATTAATGCAGGATTGAACTAAGTTTAGCAGGTCTAGATAAGGATGGAACAAATAATCAGAATTCATTATTAGCCTGTTGATTCAAGCAACTCGACTAATTGGCCACAGACCAAAAAAAATAATAGAGGCAGAACGCAGTGGCTCACGCCTGTAATCTTAGCACTTTGGGAGGCCGAGGCAGGGGGATCGCGAGGTCAGGAGTTTGAGACCACCCTGGGCAACATGGGGAAACCCTGTCTCTACCAAAGATACAAAAATTAGCCAGGCATGGTGGCACGTGCCTGTAGTCCCAGCTACTCGGAAGGCTGAGGCAGGAGCATCGCTTGAACCCGGGGGGTGGAGGTTGCAGTGAGCTGAGATCACACCATTGCACTCCAACCTGGGTGATGGGGCAAGACTCCATCTCATTAATAATAATAAAGGTAATAATAATTAGAAACTAACGTTTTAGTAGCAGTAATTAACATTCGGGTGATTTTCATTCATATGGGGATATTTGAACATTTTAAATGAGATTATAATATAAAGTTCACTCCTTCATTTTTCTTTGAAAAAGGTGGTATGGGTTCTCTCAATAATTTACATGAGAACAATTCCTGGTTACTTTACGTAAGATCTGCAATATAAAAGAAGGTCCCCAAAGCCACAAATAAAACTAATTGGAAGAAATACTATGCAAGAGCGCATAGAAATTCTAACAGGTCTCAGTAAATGCATTATAAAAGCTGAACTTACAGCATTCATCATGCATCATGCGTCATGGTAGTTTTTTTGCGGGGAGGGTGAACATAAAAAGTAAAATCAGGATATGACAATAACTCCCAGAGAACATATTTTTTTTTTTTTTTTTTTTTTTCTTGTTTGTTTGTTTTGTTGTGTTTTGTTTTTAAGACAGTCTTGCTCTGCTACCCAGGTTGGAGTGCAGTGGCACAATCTTGGCTCACTACAACCTCTGCCTCCTGAGTTCAAGTGATTCTCCTGCCTCAGCCTCCTGAGTAGCTGGGATTACAGGCTCCTGCCACTTCACCCAGTTAATTTTTGTATTTTTAGTAGAGACGGCGTTTCGCCATGTTGGCCAGGCTGGTCTTGAACTCCTGACCTCGGGTGATCCACACGCCTCGGCCTCCCAAAGTGCTGGGATTACAGGCATGCACCATCGCACCCAGCTGAGAACACACATTTTGTTTTCTTTAAGCATTCAAATAAAAAGTATGAAATAAATAATTTTTAAAGCATCATCAACATTGTCTCTCTCATGCATAATATAATGACAGAAAAAGTTGGTAAAAACTTGGAGTCTTTGGAAGTAAAAAGATAAATGGTGTCTGATATCACTGAGAATTTTTATTTGTCTTGTTGAAACATACATGGGGTAACTTTTATGGAAACTGATTCATCAGTGTATTATGTAGATGCATATTTTCTTTTACAAATGAAAACTATAACTTTGATGTGTACTTAAACTTAGCTGAATAGATTATAAAATATACATTCAAGTGATCTACATAGAACTTTCTGGTTTAGTTACACTGGTTTTACAGACAGTATCTATAATATACATATAAGAACATAGCTAAGAAGGTATTATACCATCCTTTCACAGATGACAAAACTGAGGCACAGAAAAGTATCTGATTTGTCCAAAGATTCCACATGTTTAGCCTGATAGTACTGGAAGTTATATCCAGCTCTCTGATTCCAAAGTCCCTTCCCTTTTTACTATGTTATGCTTATCTTCTATATGAATGCTACTTATGTTTAAATATATTTTCATGCAAGTAAAATATGAATAATTGGAGAAAGTCTATCATGTTTCTAATAATCTTCTAAGTTAACATTTTCTAGTTAAAGAGATTCTCTATTTTAACTCAATCATTTGACATTTTACTTTTCAATTGCATTGCCATTGTACTTTATTTTAAGTTCCAGCCTACACTTACAGGATGTGCAGGTTGATTACGTAGGTAAACGTGTGCCATGGTAATTTGCTGCACCTATCAACCCATCACATAGATATTAAGCCCGGCATGCATTAGCTATTTTTCCTGATGCTCTCCTCTGACCTCCCCTGACAGGCCCCAGTGTGTGTTGTTCCCCTCTGTGTATCCAGGATAACAAAACCAAACACCACATGTTCTCGCAGCTGAACAAAATTGTTCAGCTCCCACTTAAAAGTGAGAACGTGGCGTTTGGTTACACTGTTCTATGTCTATGTTGCATGTTGCATGTATGTCTTCTTTTGGGAAGTGTCTGTTCATGTCCTTTGCCTACTTTTAAATGGGGTTGTTTGTTTTTGTTTCTTGTAAATTTGTTTCAGTTCCTTGTGGATTCCAGATATTAGACCTTTGTCAGATGGATATATTGCAAAAGTGTTCTCCCATTCTGTAGGTTGCCTGTTAATTCTGATGATAATTCCTTCTGCTGTGCAGAAGCTCTTTAGTTTAATTAGATCTCTTTTGTCAATTTTTGCTTTTGTTGCAATTGCTTTTGGTGATTTCATCATAAAATCTTTTGCCCATACCTATTTTCAGAATGGTATTGCCTAGATATTCTTCTAGGATTTTTATAGTTTTGGGTTTTACATTTAAATCTTTAACCTATCTTGAGTTAATTTTTGTATAAGGTTCAAGGAAAGGGTACAGCTTCAGTTTTCTGCACGTGGCTAGCCAGTTTTCCCAGTACCATTTATTAAATAGGGAATCCTTTCCCCATTGCTTGTTTTTGTCAGGTTTGTTGAAGATCACATGGTTGTAGAGGTGCGGTTTTATTTCTGAGTTCTCTATTCTGTTGCATTGGTCTATGTGCCTGTTTTTGTACCAGTACCATGCTGTTTTGGTTACTGTAGCATTGTAGTATAATTTCAAGTCAAGTAGCATGATGCCTCCAACTTTGTTCTTTTTGTCTGTGATTGTCCTGGCTATACAAGCTCTTTTTTGGTTCCATGTGAATTTTAAAATAGTTGTTTTTCCAATTCTGTGAAGAAAGTAAATGGTAGTTTAATGGGGATAGCATTGAATTTATAAATTGTTTTGAGCAGTAATGCCATTTTCATGGTATTGATCCTTCTTATTCATGAGCCATAAGCATGAAATGTTTTTCCATCAGTTTGTGTCCTCTCTGATTTCCTCGAGCAGTGGTTTGTAGTTCTCCTTGAAGAGGTCCTTCACGTCCCTTGTTAGCTGTATTCCTAGGTATTTTCTTCTCTTTGTGACAATTGTGAATGGGACTTCATTCATGATTTGGCTCTTTGTCTGTTGTTGGTGTATAGGAATGCTTGTGATTTCTGCACACTGATTTTGTATCCAGAGAATTTGCTGAAGCTGCTTGTCAGCTTAAGAAGCTTTTGGGCTGAGTTGATGGCATTTTCTAGATATAGGATCATGTAAATGGAAACAAAGACAATTTGACTTCCTCTCTTCCTATTTGAATACCATTTATTTCTTTCTCTTTCCTGATTGCCCTGGCTAGAACTTCCAATACTATGTTGAATAAGAGTGGTGAGAGAGGGCATCCTTGTCTTGTGCCGATTTTTAAGGGAAATGCTTCCAGCTTTTGCCCATTCAGTATGATATTAGTATTGCCATTGTTAAGGTATCAAACTGACTTTTAGAAAATTTGGAACATAAGGCAAAATTTTATCAATATGCTCTACTAATTTGGAGATTTATATTTCTCTCTGACATACAAAGTAGAAGTCAGTAAAACTTCCCAGGGGAACATATTTTCAGCAAGGTGCAACTTACATGAATAAAGTGTAATCTCTTGTTAGAGGATGTAGAGACATGGAGTTGTGAATTACATAACCCTTTCCAAACATTCTAATAAAGTGATTCTACTTCCTCTACATGTTTTTCTATGTGGGTGATTTATTTAGTTCTATAAATAAATGTATAAATGAATTTAAAATATACTTTTAATTTTTATATTTAGTTGTTTGTCAAATATTTAGTACATTTTTATTTGCTTTAAGAGGTACATAACATTCCTCTATTTCTCCATTTCTTGTTTCATACATTTATTCTAATATTCTAATATTGACCTTTTAAGGTGTTCTATATAAACACAACTCAACCCATAATACTCCTCTAATTAATATTCTCCAATGGTCATGCCATCACCTAAATAATAAAATCAAAGTCTTTAATTTAGTTTTGTAGGTCTTTCATAATATGATTTATGCTTAGTATTCTGACCTGATTTCTCACCATTCCCTCCTTTGCCTTTTATATAGCCCTGAGCTCTCAACCATGGTGTTTCTGGCCTTAGAACATTTGCTTAGGTTACTCATTTTTATTCATTCATTAAACACATTTCTTGGACACCTACTCTAAGCAAGAAACTGTGGTTGTTGTTAGTAACTTAAAAATGAAAACATTGCTTCTGCTGTAGGAAAGCACATTATTTTGTGTTCTTTGGAATAATAATAATAATAATAAACACTACAGTACAACACAGAAGCTTCTCAGCCCTCAAGAAAACATATTGCACTTCCTAAATATTCCTGGTCTGTTTCTCCTCCCTACTTCCTTTTGTTTCATCTTCAAGTCAAGAAATCAGGTCATTATCATGTTTAATCATCTGCCATGCCATGAGGTCCATTAGGGGCTAATGGAAACACAGGGTATGTGGATGATAAGGCCGTTTTCCTCGCTTAGTAGACAGTGTATCTACAGGGATATAAATGAACTATCTAGAGATGTATTTAATGTGAGGATCAGCAAACTTTTGTCTATTCGGACCAAATTTTAAATACGTTTGGCTTTTAGTCTTTGTTACAACTGTTTGGCCCTATCCTTGTAGGGCAAAACTAGCCATTGACAACACGTACATAAATAATGGGGATGGCTGTGTCCCAATAAAGCTTTACCAGAAAAATGGGTGACAGAGTGACTTTGGCCTTGGGGCTACAGTTTATCCACTACTGACTTAATGGATAGAAAATAAAACGTATAGTTTAAAAAATTATTCATGTAAATATTCAGAGAAATCAAATGCATTCTGTGTTAGCCCAGTCAAGAGAGCATACCTGGTTGCAGTAATTACTAAACAGGTACTTCCAGAAAAAAAGTCCAAACCAGGCTTTCTCCACAAAGTAGAATAACAAGACCAAAGTCTTACAGATAGTTACACAAATAGCATAGTTGACCTTAAAAAAAAAGTCAAACATGGAAAATTACCAGAATTAAATTGAGTTCTCCATAGAAATAGTACCATAGAATACACACACACACACACACACACACACAAATAACCACATGTATGAATATATGTTTAAATATAAACATACATATATATATATATGGAGTCTGACAAGTCTCAAGATGTGCAGATGGCAGACTGGAGACCCAGGAAAGCTGATGGTGTAGTTCCAGTCTGGAAAAAAAAAAAAAAAATCAATGTACCAGCTATAAAAGCCTGACAGGCAGGAGGAATTCCCTCTTATTCAGTGGAGGGTCAGCTTTTTGTTTTACTCAGGCTTGCCTATATTATGGAGGAAAGTCTACTTTATTCAATATGCCAACTTGAATGTTACACTCATTCAAAAATACCCTCACAGAAATGCCCAGAATAATGTTATACCACTATATGGGCATCCCATAGCTCAGTCAAGGTGACATATAAAATTTATCATCTCATAAAGCAAGTTGGCATTTCTGAGGACAGTTTGTGTAACAGGAGTCAGGAAAGTCTAATTGCCTTTTACAAAGCACCACTTCACCATAACACATGCCTTTTTCCCAGCCAACCTAGGGAACAGAAACCAACAAATTGACGCTAAAAGTTAAAGTTACTTAATACCACTTGAAAATTCATGAAATCAATTGTAATTAGTTCTTCTAGTTTCATGATATTTCCTTTTCCCCAATAGGGTATGCACGCACACACACAATCTAATTGCAAAATCACAAATCTATATAATGACAATGCTTTAGTCTGTTTTGTGCTACTATAAAAGAATATCTGAGACTGAGTACTTTAAAATGAACAGAAATTTATTGGTTCCCAGTATTGGAGGCTGGGAAGTCCAAAGTTGAGGGTCAAACATCTGGTGAGGGTTTTCTTGTAGCATTGTTTCATGGTGGAAGGGCTAAGTGAGGATGAGAGAAAGGAAAAGATTGAAATCTCAGCCTCAAACATTTTTATAGTCAGCATTAATCTCTTCATGGGGATAGAGTTCTCATGACCTCAAAACCACCCAGTAGGTCCCATCTCCCACCACTGTTGCACTAGGGGTTAAGTTTCCAACACATGCTTTTAGGGGGCACATTCAAACCATCACAGATGTATATCAAGGGTTTTCTATGTTGTGAAGAGCACATTGCCTTGTCGTACCAGGCTTTGTATAAAGCAAGGTGTAGAGATATTATATATGTCATTTTAATCTGCTCACTTTAGTATTTTATGAGCAAAATGTGTTAATAGAAAACATAAAATAGATACAAGCATAACTACTTTTATATTTAGAGATAGGGTGTGGCTCTATTGCTGAGACTAGGCTGTAGTAAAGCGGTGCAATCATAGCTCGCTGCAGCCTCAAACTCTGGGGCTCAAGCGATTCTCCAGCCCCGGCCTTCTAGGTAGCTAGGATTATATGCACGCACTGCCATACCAGCTAATTTTTAAAATTTTTGTAGAGACAGCATCTTGCTATGTTGCCCAGGCTGGTCTCAAACTCCCGGCCTGAAGGAATATTCCAGCCTAAACCTCCCAAAATGTTGAGATTACAGGCATTAGCCACCACACCTAGCCAGCATAACTATGTCCTTATTCTAAACTTATTGTGACATAGTATTATCATGGTCGTTTTTTGTTCTTTTTTTTTTTTTTTGTCATTCTCTTTACCATAGGAAAAGAAGAAAAGTCATTTTATTTATACCATCTACTCAAATGACAAGTGTGAACATTCCATTGCTTAAGGAAAAATTCATTAGAATGAATAACTGGCAGTATCAAATACTGCTTTCTTTCACATCGCTGCATCTCTGCCACCCAACCTAACTACCATCACTCAGTTTCACTGAAGAGGCAAACACATTACATATTAGCATAAATAAAATGTATGGAGCCATCACTTAAATGTGGTATCCTTTTAGATTGACACGTATCTATGAAACTGAATTTCTGATGCTAGAACTCTTGAAATCCATTTATTTAATTCTCATTGGCCTGAAAATTCCTTTACATCTTAGATTTGTTGACTCATGTTTATAAAAGCGACTGACATCTGCCTCCAATCATTATTTTTCTGGCAAACAAGATACAGTTTGGGATTTGATGAAGCAGCTCTCTTTTATAGGGCTTTTGACAAAAAGAAAAAAAAAAAAACTTTATAGATTGAAGCATATCTAAAGTCATCAATTTCTGATCCAGTTATAAATATGTCAAATAGCATTCTTCTAAGTAAATAGTGAATATTATTTCTTTATCTTTTCTTTCTCTTCTTTCAAAACCTCTGAGGCTGTCCTTAAAGGAATGTAAAATTTAAAGGAGAAAATATGGTTTGCAATTGAGATTTTCTGTTAACATTCAGTCTGCATTGGTTGTATTCAATGCTTTTATTTTTCTTCTGGCAATAGCAGTAAATTTATGTGTTGGTGACATTTCAGAAATCCCATCTTGGACTATGACTTACACTCTGTATTGCATTATAAATACTGACTTGCTTTCAAACCCCATGTGTGTCTCTCACATAGAAACCAACGTGACAGTGAAATTATTATATAACTTACTTTGCAACATTTATTATCCTTGCTGGAGATATATATATGTGTGTGTGTGTGTGTGTGTGTGTGTGTGTGAGAGAGAGAGAGAGTTACATTCACAATGGCCTCTGGGTTTTGAGGTATGTATATTTTTTTATTACCTAAGTTCTATACATTTTATATATTTTTAAAGTTTTTTTTCTGTGCTTAATGTCTGCTGTAGAAAAAAAATGCACATGTAATTGGGAATTAAGATACCATATTTCAAGTTAGAATCTGATTCTGTCGGAAGGGGAATCTTTTACATTTGCTGCTCTGGATTTATGTATGCTATGAATTTTGGTAGGAAAATGATTTTTTTCTCTCTAAATTTATTATTAACATTGTCTTAATGTTTCTATTTTATCCTGTTGGGTTTCAAACCTTTCTTATATAGTTTTTGGTGATTTTGTTCTACCTTTTCTGTTCTTTTTGTCAATGTTCCATTTATAGCATGCAAGTGAAAATTCATATCATGTCAGTGATAACACCGATTTTGTCCTTTCCAATAAATAGTGTTGTGCCTTGTTAAGGTATCCAAGTTGATTTTTTAGTGTGAAATGAAGTCACAAACATAAAATTTCAGTGTGCAAAGGCAGTAGTTAAACAGAGCTATTTCTGTCAAAAATGTGGAGATACTGGAGGTGTAATAGGTGGGTCAGAGCTCTGCTTGAATATTTGTTTTGAATCACTTTGCTGAGAACATAAATGTGGAATAGTCATCTTGCCTTTATAGTGTATAAGGCACTAGTAATGAAAATGTCTAGTTTTTCTTTTTGTCTCCAAACAAGGGCTACTATAACAAATTACTACAGACTCGGTGGCTTAAAATGACAGGCATATATTCTCCCACAATTGAGGAGACCGAAAGCCTGACATCAAAGTGTTAACAGGGTTGATTCTTCCTGGGGGCTCTGAAGAATGATCCCTGTCATGCCTCCCTTCTAGCTCCTAGTAACTGCTGGCAATCCTTGGTGTTGCTGGGATTGTAGCCATGTGGCTTCTGCCTCTCTGTTTTCACGTGGTCTTCTCTGTGTCTCAGTACTTTACCAGTTCTATAGGGAATACCTGTTTTTGGACTTAAGGCTCAACCTAAATCAAGGGTGATCCCATCGTGAGATCCTTACCGTAATCACATGTACAAAGACTTGTTTCCCACCCCCTCACCCCACCCCAGAGAAAGTCACACTTGCAGCTTCCAGGTAGATATGTCTTTGGGGCATTATTCAAACTATTAAAAATCTACCCTCTGGCCTCCAAAAATTTACGTTTGTTTTAAATGCAAACTACATTTATCACCTCTCAATATCCTTGATAGTCCCAACCTATTATAACATGAACTCTAATTCCAAAATCTCATCTAAATGAAAGTCCCTAATCTCATCTAAGTCATATATGAGTGAGACTCTGAGTAGGATCCTTTTGGGAGTAGAATTCTTCTCCATCTGTGGATGTATGGAACTGCACAAGTCATCTGTTTCCAAAATACAATAGTGGCCCAGGTGTAGAATAGACACTTTTATTGCATAATACAAGGAACATGGTGATCACTGGTTACAATACAAGCAAGTTCAAAACCCAGCAGAAAAAAATTTTGTTGGATTTCAAAGCCTGAGATCATCCTCTGTGGCTTGATGTTCTGTCCTCTGGGATGCAGGTGGTCCTTCTAACATCTGTGTCACCCTAAGAGCTATTCTTCCTTTTTTTCATAGGATAGTACATATGCAGCTAAGTAGCACCATGATCCCATTTCCTGCTTATAGAATTGTAGAAGTTCAACGTTCTTTTGTCATTGTTTCCTATGTCTGTCTCTTGCAGTCCAAGATGGCAATGTTTCTGTTGATATAATATTCTTAAAAACCATGTTGGTTGGCCAGGCGCGGTGGCTCAAGCCTGTAATCCCAGCACTTTCATTCATTGTGTATGCATGCATCATCACACTTAAAAATAAATAATGTCGTGTATCATGTTTTATTTAGAAGAGTGTTGGTAACAAGGACTGTATCATATTCATCTTTATAGCAAAATGTTGCACCGATACCATCATCTTTGAGAATCACATGACATATGAAACTGTAGAATCAGGATGGCTGCTTGTATAGGGATGCATATCAAGGATTGTGAAATAATAAGAATAGTGGTCAAGGTATTCTATAATCACATTGCTTGAGTTTGAAGCCCAGTCACATTTTTACTTCGTATTGGACAAATGTGACCTCCTAGGTAGAGAAATTACAAAGTATTTTCCTCTGAGGTTTGAGAACCACGAACACTTAGGTAATCCATATAAAGCAGAAATCTTTATTAAATTTTCAGTGAGTTGCAATACCATATACAATTATTAATAAAGAAGTATACAACATGGTTATACCATAGACTGATTATTTCTAAATTTTTCTATATCATGAATGTGAGGAAGGTGATCAGCAATATCTATAATAACAGAACAGCTATGGTTAACATTTGTTTTTCACATACTGCATAGCAGAAACTCTGCTGGGTTTTAGACCCATTATTTCTTATCCTCATAGAACTTCGATGTCGTTGAGAATTATGATTGTTGAAGGTCACAGATAGTCACGTGGAAGCAGTATGTGAAGTTCAACTACATTCCTTCAAAGTGCATGTCTCTTCCTTGTATGCCTGAGATTCTTTAGTGTTCATATAAGATGATGTAAGTCCCTTTGTGCTCAATCTGGCAACGTATTGGTTGACTTGCATATGAGTCACTTTCTATAGTATTAGGAGAAGTAAACTTACAAGAGTATTCCAGGAAGAAAGACTGTGGTTCTAACAGGCATCATGGAGAAAATACCATTGTAGAAATAAGAACAACAGGTTTCTGGGGTTCCAAAAAATGTTTTCACCTCTGATTGGGGTGTCCACCTTTGCTTAAGGAAAATGAGACACCTGAAGTCTATTTGGAAAACTGCCTGGCTTTTTTTATGGTGAACACGTTATATAAGTAACCCCATTGGTTGAGTTTGATGGGTTCTTATGTTCACTTTATTGAAGAAGAAACTGAGGCTTTGGAGAACTGTGCTTTTTTATAAGGTACTGCTATGTTCTGAATGTTTGTGTCCTCCCCAGGGTTTATATGTTCAAATTCCAACCCAAGGCAATGGTCTTAGAAATTACGGCCTTTGGCAGGTAATTAAGTCATAAGGGGACAGCCCTTATGGACAGGATTAGTGTCTTTAAAAAAGAGACCCCAGAGAACTGCCTTACTCCCTCCACCATGGGAGAATACATCAAGAAGCTACAGTCTGTGAACCAAAAAGTGGGCCTGCACCAGATGCCCCATCTGCTGGTACCTTCATCTTGAATTTTTACCCTCCAGAACTGTGAAAATAATAGCTTATTATTTATAAACCATACAGTTTATGCTCTTTTTGTTATGGCAGCTTGAGCTGACTAAGACAGCTACATGGCTCATGTAAGGTACAACAAGACACCTGGGACTTTGCTATTCTGATTTTTAAATTGGCAATCTTTCTTCTGTCACACGTAACATATCCTTCCTTTAGGCTATATTCAATTTTGTAGGGCTTTTGCTGGGATTCATCACATACATTCAACCCATATGTGCTTGTCTTCAAAGTTTGTGACAGAATTTATAATGTTACTGGAAGGAAGGTCAAACAGGATTAATTTTTGTTGCTTAATCAAAAGAATAAATGCACTTCACTTATCACCCTGGACTATGTTCATTCATTTGTTTAGAAAATATTTACTGAGTATCCCCTTTACCTCAGACAATCCTGTATGAAAGCAGATAAACGGATATCTATCTGGCCTTCAGGAAGTTTAAAGCATACTGGAGAAGACATATATAAATCAAATAATCACATAATCTAGTAAAAACTCCATAATTGTAAATCATGATAAAGGTTACATAAATAGACTTTTACGGTGAATAGGAGGAATTGGACTTGGTGGTGGAGTGAGGAAAGGTCTTTTCCAGGAGGAAAAGCAAAGTGAGGCACCTCCAAGCAGAGGCCACAACATGAGAAATAGACCTTCTAGAAGCTTCAGGTCAGACTTGGAGGCTACAAGCAGGCTGGAGTGCTGCCTACAAGGGTCACCTGATGCAAAAAGAGACAAGAAAAACAAGTGACACCTAGACTTGTTCAGGCTTTCTATTCTATATCATGCTCACTTACGTCAGAAAGCTTTGCACTTATCTGTAGAGAGAAGAGAAGGCACTGGAGGGTGTAAAGCAGGGAGTGAGAGGAATAGAGTAATGGGAAGATTGCTGTGCCTGTGCTGGAGAAGCCAGATTAGAAGAAGCAAGTGTTGACCTTGAAAGTCAGGTCAGGGAGAAAATAATTATAGCTTGAACACGTGAGAGAAAACAAGTGAGGGTCGTTCAGGTGGTAATTCTACAATCAACAGGGATAGGTTATATATAGGGCCTGAAAAACAAACGAGGGGTTAAGGGTGAGGCCACAGCTTCTGGCCTTAAGATTAGTGGTGACATTTGCTAGTATCATGAGAATAGGAGCAGATTTCAGATGAAGATTGACAATTTAGGTATGTTGAATAAGAGTTTTAATTTTAAAGATTTAAAATTCTAGTTACACATTAGACATTTAGGTATAACTCAGAGTTTGAATTTATTTTCCTTTCATTTTGCCTTAGAAGTAATAGACGATAATCATGGGTCTTTTAACATTGGATGGAATTTTTTCTTGTAGTATTATAGAAGAGAGCTATGCAGACTCCTCGTCAGAAATGATGTGTTATAACTCAGTCTTTTTTCTTAATCCACAATGCTTTGGATGCTTATAATTGCAAATAACCAAAAACCGAACTTTAACTTATTAAAAAAGGATTATTTTACTTATAGAAATGAATAAATGCAGAGGCAGGGTGGACTTCAGGTGGCATTTGATTAGTGCTCCAGCTCCATTTTCCTGAGGTTTCCTCAACTCCTGTTTTGTCTTCAGATTCAGGCTGGTATTATAGCAGTACCAAAATTAACCATCTGAACACCATGTCATCCAAAGCAAGAAAAGGGCATCTCTATTACAAAACTTCTCAGAAGAGTCCTGAGAATAACTATCTTAGCCTTGGAACACATGTGCCACTCCAGGAGCTAAGAATGGAATAAAATCGCTCAAAGCCACACAGATTCTACTATACACAGGGGGTTATCTGAAAAAGGAAAATGGGTATTAGAGAAGCAGCCAACAGCTACTCTTAACAACATTTTTGGGCAGATAAACATCCACGCACAAGTTTCTGTAACGTATGCCTTTTCCAATATGTTTTCATCAACCTGGGATTTGCTCATTTTCTCTCAAAATAAAATTTTTTAAAAATGTATTATCTTGCTATAATATCTAGCTCTGATCTTTAGGCTCACCAGATGACCTGTCTTCTTCATCAGGCTCATAGACAGCTTCTCACAGTTCAGTATTTATGGGCAAATAAAACTTAGTCCAATATATAATTTTTCATAAAAATGACCTTTTGGAGAAGGAGCAGTTGGAAACAAACAGTGGTAAGTTGTCTATAACACACACACAGGCTATCCTATGGGCAATAATAAGAACGCCTCTCTGTCTTGTTGGAGTGAGTTCTTCAGTCCACTGTCTGGTCCTTGTTCTGCCCTTGCCGGAAGAACTTTCCTGTACATTTTAATCTTCTCCATGGTCACAGGTACTGCACTTTGGGGAGGCTTTTCCTTTAAGAAATCTTAAAAAGCAGTCCATTTCCACGTGATAATGATTATTCAGAGGCCCGGAGATCATCCCATAGCTTGAAAAAATTGTAAGCCATTGGAAGTCAGTCTTGAGGTTATTGGTGATACACTGTCCTTAAGTATTCAGCAGGCTTCAGGTCTACTTTGGTTGCCCTGCAAAGGCAGCAAGGAGCCCCGCTCAAAAGTTAGTTTGAATTGTTGAGACTGATGTTGCCACACATACAAGAAGGTATGAAAAGGATATATCTACATTGGGGCTTTTGTGGGAAGGGTGGGCCAGGCCTCCCAAGCTGCTCCTAACAAAGCTTTAAAAGGGTCAGGAAAGTGGCTGGCTGAGGTATTTTATTGTGGTTAGGGGTTGCAGCTCTACCAAGGGTTCTTACAGGTGAGCCACGGCTTATATGGTTTAAACCTCTGCTGGCTTCAAAAGAGGCGGCAGCCATGCTTTCTCATCGGCTTCCTCAGATGTGGGCCACAATGGGGAGAGGTAAGGATAAGGCTTAAAAGATGTCAGCTATCAAATATTTTCTTAAAAATGCAGTCAGACTTTTTATCTACACTGTTATATTCACTTACAATGTTTTTCATGTACTAGAGGTCATAGACTTATCTGGCCACTATTTGTAGCTACTAATGAGCTTAAAGTTTTCTGTCCACTCTCAGCAAGTGCTTCTATCTTTCCAATCTTCAACTGAAATGTGTTTTGGGGCACATTGAACAAAGTGGGCCTAGGGAAACAAGGTAAAGGTAAATTGTCCTTTCAACCCAGTCAGCTTCCCAGCTTTTTCTCACACTGGAGTCATTATTTCCTCCAACAAACAGAGATTACTTCGCTGGAGTTGTGAGAGGAGACTTTGGGGATTCGGCTTTTCCTGTGTCGCAGTCTTAAACCCATCATAATTTTAACTTTACTGTTTCCACTAGACAAGATTTGAGGTAGAAAATCTAGTTCTTAAGTCTTAAATGTTTCAAAACGTTGAGTGTCGCCAACATGGAATGCAGGCCACAGGCAGAAAGGTCTCTCATAGCAAAGGTGCGGATCTTCCTCTGCTTTGAACAGTTTCAAAGCAGCTTACCTCTGTGATGAATGAACTTACTGAAAGTACCAAAAATAGCGTTCAGGTAGCACTACCCTGACTTTTGAGCCATGTCCCTTAATGCTGTGTCCTTTCTAAGCACAAAATCCATGTCCAAACTTACTTTTTTTTTCTTAATTGATACATGATATTTGACATATTTGTGGGGTGCATGTGATAGTTTGTTACCTGCACAGAATGTAATGATCAAGTCAGGGTGTTTAGGGTGTCCGTCACCTCAAATATTTATTATTTCTATGTGTTGGGAGCATTTCAAGTCATGTAGATATTTTGAAATATATAATATTTTGTTCATTATAGTCATCCTACTCTGCTGTGAAACATTAGAACATATTCCTTCTAACTGTATGTTTGTACCCATTAACCAACCTCTCTTTATCTTCCCCACACCTCACACACACCTTCTTCAGTCTCTGATATCTATTGTTTTGTTCTTTATTTTCAGGAGATCTACTTTTTTTAGCTCCCCTATGTGAGTGAGAATATGGGATAGTTGTCTTTCTGTGCCTGGCTGATTTCACTTAACATGATGACCTCCAGTTCCATTCATGCCACTGCAAATGACAGGATTTCATTTTTTTTATTGCTGAATAGTACTTTGTTGTATATGTATACCACATTTTCTTTATCAATTCATCCATTGATGGATACTTAGGTCGATTTATATCTTTGCTATTACTAATAGTGTTGCAATAAACATAAGGCTGCAGATATCCCTTTGATACACTGATTTCCTTTCCTTTGAATAAATACCCTAGTAGTGGGATTGGTTCTATTTTTCGTTCTTTGAGAAATCTGCATAGTGTTTCCCACAGAGGCTGTACTAATTCACGTGCCTACCAACAATGTATAAACGTTCATTTTTCTTTCATCATTAGCATCTGTCATTTTATTGTCTTTTTAATAATAACCATTCTATTTGGGGTAAGATGGTATCTCATTGTGGTGTTCATTTGCATTTTCCTGATGCTGAATGATGTTGAACATTGGTTTATATACCTGTTGGCCATTTGTAAGTCTTTTTTCGAGAAATGTCTGTTTATGTCGTTTGTCCACATTTTAATGCAGTTCTTTTTGTGTTTCCTTTTTTGTTTGTTTTTTTACTATTGAAATGAGTTATTTGTATATTCTGCATATTAGTCCCTTGTGTGATGAATAGTCTGCAAATATTTTCCCCCATTCATTCTACAGGTTTTCTCTTAACTCTGTTGATTATTTTCTTTGCTGTGCAGAAGCCTTTAAATTTAATGTAGTCCCATTGGTCTATTTTTGTTTTTCTTTCCTGTGTTTTTTAAGTCTTAATCATAAAATTTTTGCCGAATCATGTCCTTAAATGATTTTCCTATGTTTTCTTCTAGTACCATTATCGTTTTGGGTCTTATGTTACGTCTTTAGTCCATCTTGAGTTGATTTTTGTACATGAAAAGAGATGGGAGTTGAGTTTCACTCTTTTGCATAAGGAAATCCAGTTTTCCCAGCATTATTTATTGAAGAGGGTATTCTTTCTCCAATGTATACTCTAGGTGCCTTGTCAAAAATCAATTGGCTATAAATATGTCGGATCTGAGTTCTTTTTTTGTTTGTTTGTTTTGGTTTTTGTATGTTTGTTTTGTTTTTTGAGATGGAGTCTCACTCTGTCACCCAGGCTGGAGTGCAGTGGTGCCATCTCGGCTCACTGCAATCTCTGTCTTCTGAGTTCAAGCTATTCTTCTGCCTCAGCCTCCCGAGTAGCTGGGACTACAGGCACCCGCCACCATACCTGGCTAATTTTTTTATTTTTTATTTTTTGTATTTTCAGTAGAGACATGGTTTCACCTTGTTGGCCAGATGATCTTGATCTCCTGACCTCATGATCTGCCTGCCTGGGCCTCCCAAAGTGCTAGGATTATAGGCGTGAGCCACTGCTCCTGGCCTATCTGAGTTATTTATTCTGTTCCTTTAGCCTGTATGTCTGTTTTCATAAGAATACCATGCTATTTTCGTTACTATAGCCTTGTAACAAACTTTGAAGTCAAGTAGTATAATTGTTGTAACTTTGTTTTGCTCAGTATTGCTTTGGGTATTTGTGCTCTATTTTGGTTCCATACGAACTTTCAGACTTTTTTTTTTTTCTATTTATGTGTAAACGGATGTAAATAGCTTGACAGGAATTTCATTGAATCTAACAGATTGGGTAGTATAGTCTCTCTCAATAATATTAACTATGCTGATCTGTGAACGTGAGATGTTTTTCTATTTGTGCATATTCTCTTGAATTTCTTTCATCAGTTTATTTTTTTTCTTGTGAAAGTATCTCACCCGCTTGGTTAAATTTATTTCTGAGTATTTTATTTGTAGCTATTATAAGTGGAATTGCCTTCTTGATTTCTTTCTCAGCTAGTTCATTATTTATGTATAGAAACACGAATGACATTTTTAGTGTTAATTTTGTATCCTGCAGCTTTACTGAATTTATCAGATCTAAATTTTGTGGTGGGTTCTTTAGGTTTTTCTAGATAAAAGATCATGTCCTCTGCAGAGAGAGACAATTTGACTTCCTTTTTCCAATTTGCCAGATTTTTTTTTTTCCTCTTGCCTGATCACTCTGGCTATAATCTCCAATACTATGTTGAATAAGAGTGGGAAAAAATGGGCATCATTGTCTAGTTTCAGTTCTTAGAAAAAAGGCTTTTAACTTTTCCACATTCATTATTTGGTCATCATATATGGCCTTTATTATGTTGAAGTATGTTCCTTCTACACCTAGTTTATGGATTTTTTTTTCTTTATCAAGAGAGGGGATATTGTATTTTATCAAATCCTTATTTTTCATGTATAAAAATGATTATTTTGTTGATGTAATGTATTATAGTTATTGATTTGCATATACTGAGCGGTCCTTGTGTCCCTGGAATAAAACCCACTTGAACATGGTGTATTATTTTTTTATGTGCTGTTGAATTCAGTTTTCCAGTATTTTGTTGAAGATATTTGTGTCCATGTTCATCAGAGATATTGATCTGATGTTTTCTCTCTCTTTTTTTTTTTTGTTTAAATGTGTCTTTGGTGTCAATGTCAAGATAATGTGGACTTACAGAATGGGTTAGAGAGAATTCCCTCCTCTTCAATTGTTGGAAGCGTTTGAGGCGAACTGGTGTTAGTTCTTAATATTTTTGGTAGAATTCAACAGTGAAGCCATGCTATTTCTTCCAGATTCAATCTTGGTCAGTTGCATATGTCCAAAAATGTATACAATTTTTCCATATTTTCCAGTTGGTTCATATATAGTCATTCATGATAGTGTCTGATGATCTTCTGTATTTATGTGTTATCATTTGCATGTTGTTTACTTTCTATATATTTGTGTAGTTTGAAAAGCTCCTCTTGGTATTGATTTCTTGTTTTATTTCATGTTATCTCAGAAGATATTTTAAATAATTTTAATATTTAAAAATTCACCAAGACTTGGTTTTTGGCCTACTGTATGGTATATCCCAGAGAATGTTCCATGTGCTGATCAGAAGAATGCAGCGGTTGTGCAAAATGTTTTGTAGGTAAATGTCTGTTAGGTCCGTTTCGTTTAAAGTTCAGTTTAAATCCAATGTTTCTTGGTTGAATTTTTGTCTAGATGATCTGTTTAATGTCAAGAATGAGATGTTGAACTTCCCCACTATTATTGTATTGGAGTCTATCTCTCCCTTTAGATCTAGTAATATTTGGTTTACATATCTGGGTGTTCCAGTATTGAGTATTTTTTATATTTATAATTGTTACATCCTCTTGATGGATTGATCCCTTTATCATTATGTAATGACCTTATTTCTCCCTTTTTACTGTTTTTGACTTAAAGTGCATTTATCTGATGTAAGTATAGCTACTCCTGCTTGATTTAGATTTCTGTGGAATAGCTTTTTCTATTCCTTTACTTTTACTCTATGTATGTCTTTACTGATAGAGTTTCTTGTAGGCAGCATACAATTGCATCATTTTTAAAAACTACATGCAGCCAGTATACATCTTTAAAGTGGAAAATTTAATCTCTTTACATTCCAGGTCATTATTGATATGTGACGTTTTAGCCTTCTCATATTAATTGTTTTCTGGTAGTTTTGTATATCCTTTTTTTCTTTTTTATTTCTCTGTAGTTTATCATCGTGGTCTGGTGGTTTCGTTGAAATGGTAATATTTGTGTTTTATCTTCCTCATTTATGTGTTTGCTGTACTAAGGAGCCTTATACTTTCATATGTTTCCACGATATATCATCTTTACATTTCCAGGTTTGGGACTCTCTAAAGCATTTCTTGTAGGGCCAATCTAGTGACAAAAAACTTTCTCAGTTTTGGCTTATCTGGGAAAGATTGATTTCGTATTCATTTATGAAGGATAACTTTGATAGGCATATTATTCTTGACTGACTGATTTTTCTTTCAGCATTTTGAACATATCATCCCTTTCTCCCCTGGCCTGTAAGATTTTTTTGTTTGTTCATTTTTCCTGAGAAATCCACTGTTATTCTTTCTTCTGCTTAATCTAATCTGTTGTTGCAACTCTGGAATACATTCTTTAAAATTTCATATATTGTTGAGTTCTGGGATTTTCTTTTTTTAAATGGTATCTATATCTTTGGTAAATTTCTCAGTCATATCCTGAATTGTTGTTTTCTGATTTCTTTATATTGTTTATGTGTTCACATGATTTCACTGAGCTTTTTTATTTGTATTCAATTTCTGGCATTTCATCATTTTTTTTTCCTGAATTTTTTTGTTAGAGAATTACTATCCTTTGGATGTGTCCAGTTTTCCTGCTTTTTCACATATGTGGCATCTTTACATTGATATCTGCACATCTGGTGAAATAGTCACTTATTTCATTCTTTGGATTGTCTTTCATAGGGGAAGACTTTACTGAATATGTGTCTATGTTGCTTGAGTATGGTATTTTTAAATCTGGGTACATACAGTAATGAAGTCTTTGAAATATATATTCAGCTGTGAACAGCATCAGTAGTATTTGTGAATTCTTTAGTGGCTTGGGTATAATTGTTAGTGGAGGCTGTGGTGAACCTTTGCTAGAGATAAAGATGCCAGGTAGGCCAGTCCTTGAACCCCAGTAGTGGCAGCTGCAGGCCAAATATTTCTTTTTCTGGGCACCTAGATGGTTTATGCAGGCACTGGTGCTGGCAGGTCCAGGTGGCCTGATCCTTCGGCTTTCAGGGAGCTAATTCAGGTGCCATCAATGGAGGTGGTGGGACAGATGGGTGTGTAGGTTCATAGGCCCCCGAATAGCATGTGTGGCATGAACAGTGGTAGTAGCACTGATGCGGCAATTCTTAGGCTCCCAGGTGGCACTTGTTAATGGGGCTGTGATGGGCTAGGCATGACAGTTTGCTGGAACCCAGTTGGTGCATGCAGGTAAGTGCTAGCAGTGGTGTTGGTGGCAGGCTGTGTGGGCCCATCTTCAGGTCCGCAGGAGGAGTGCACAGATGCTAGCAAAGCTGGACCAGCCAGGGTGCTCCCCAGGTCCCTGGGTGGCATGCTCAGGTACTGATTGGGGATGACGCCATGCCAAGCCGGCCTGAACTCACGCCCTCTGGTGGTGCACATGGGTGCAGGCTACAGTAGGTAGGGTGGGACAATCTGCAGTGGTAGATAAAGAAAGCCTGTTCTTACAGTGTGTGAAATTGTGCAGCAGTCCTGCTCCTGGGAGGCAATGAATTGCTGTCAGTGGGAGCAGACTCAGGCAGGCAGAAGCAGCCTTCAGGTTCTGGGGAGTCTATATTTGGCTCCCCAGTGGCAGCAGCAGCTGTGGTGGTATTCAGGGATACCCCGTACTTAGGACATACTTAGAGCATATATTAGAGCACAGAAGCCACGCTGCTTGTTGTCAGTAGCCCCATATAGGCAGCTTTCAGGCTCTGAGAGTTGCTCACTTTGGCTCCTGGCAGCAGCCACAGCCGTGGTGGTGTGCAGGAGGAGTTTGCCCTCAGAGCACAAGCTGGAGCACAGAGACTGCTGCTGCTGGGAATGGAGTTGCTGTCAGCAGCCACAGGAAAGAAGCTCTTAACCCCTGGGGAGTTTCCACAGCTTAGGTGTCCTTTGTCCTAGGGCAACCTTCCTGGTGTGCTGTGCCACCCTTTCCCTGGGGTGTAGAACTCTGTGTGGCGTACAGTTCTGGCGACGCTGCCACATTGTTGGGTCTACCTGGTGTTGCACCACTGCAGCCCTCCAAGTGGACATGGGAAATTTCAGTGAGGACTCCCAAGATGTGGAGACGCAGGGGCTGTTGAGCACCAGGGCGGGATGCCGTCTGATGGAGACTGGACTCTCAAAATGACATTGTGCTGAAGTTTCTTAGGTCTCCAGGGGTGTGTATGACCTAGCATGTATTCCCTCTCTGGAGCAGTGCCTTTGTAGGATCTCCAGGCAACTGCCGATGCTAATAATCTAAGGGGCTATGTGGGTTCAGGGGCTCTCCTGTACCTAGGATTGCAGGAGTCCTCCGTGGGAATGTGGCTGCTGAGGATCTCTCACTTACCCTTTCCTTGCACCAGGGGGTTGGGGGCGGTCTTCAGGAACCCAGCTGATCCTGGCTACACTAGCTAATTCTTTTATCCTATCCTTCTGTGCCTCAGATGTTTTCTGTCACTTCTCTGCTGAATTCCAATGTTCTCTCTTACATGTTCTTTTCGAGAGTGATTTTCTATTCATAATTTTACTTCTTTCTGGAGGAGGCAACTGTCAAATGCCTGTAGTTAGCCATCTTTAGACTATTCACTCTATGCTGTGATCTCTTCCTAATTTGGTCTTGAGGTCTGTCCATGGACAGTGGCCATAAACCAAGACATCGACTCTCTATAAGAGCCCTGACAGGGGAAATTAATTTCAGGTGTATGTGTCAAGTGAGACACATGAGGAAATGAAAAAAAAAATGCATGAAACTGAAGAAATGCATTACTTAGAGATCTCAGAGCTGTTGGGGTAGCTAACAGGAAGTCCAGAGGCAGTAAGTAGGGGGCTCCACTAGCATGAGCATACCTAGGGGACTATGCCTTTCTCAAGGTCCATGGGAATTACTTTTTTGGCTTTCTAGTGTGGTTTGTGGAAGGGCTAATTTAAAGAAAACACATCAGAAAATGGGAAACTTATTTACATGACTCTGGTGTTAATAATTAAGTATCTCTTGTGATCAGTAGTTGTAGGATGTGTTGGGTTTTGGGTTAGTGATATGAGGAACAAGTGGGCTCTACTACAGGCAACCACAGGGAAGGGAAATTTTAGTGAGGCCAAAGGTGACAGGGTCAACAGGGATTCAAACAACTAAAGTGGATGCTGAGGCAGCAACTACATTAGACCCATTTATGACAAAACTTTGCAGAGACCACTCACTAACAATTGTATCATCAATGTAGAAAAATCATCAGTTTCTCATTTGAGGTAGAAAATTCTACACTATTCTCCTGCATAACATAATTGAGGACAGTCTATTAACAGCACACCACTCCCAGTCTTACTAATATTAAGTGGGGTGGTTTTGCTTTTAAGAAAAAATAAAAAAATAAACCTTATTCAAAATGAATTAAACTGTAAATTAAGCTATAAAGATAACTTTATTGTCTTAAATAATTGAAAGAGATTATTGTCTTAAATAATTGAAAGGCAAGCTTCAGACATATCAAGAATTCAGTTCCATTTCTCTGCTATTCTGTGGACACTCATCTCCTGAATGTTGCTTTTTTCCGGGCCCAGTACTGAACAGTGCCAGGTAGAAGTACTAGGCCTTATAGTGCCCAAAGCAACAGAGTGGCAAATTATGATTTTCTCAATTTTCCCATCACATATTCTCAGATTTCAGGTCAAATGCCCATCCCAAATGGCAACTTATGGCCAGTATGGCAGAAGACACTGTTGGAGTTTGCCTTATTACCTGTTCCATTTCTAGAACCTGGGGTGAATTCTACCTAAAAACAATGTGAATCTTCAATAAAATTATCCAGACAGCAAACTGGTATCCAGCGGACTTGGTACTACATAAAAATATTTGTCCGATAAGAAGATAGTACATTTTCAGGATTTAAACGTTTAATTGATTTCTATGTTAAGTTACATGAGACATAATGGCCCCTCATTTTGTTTCTAGTGTTTACACAGGTTCAGCCTATGCTAGATAATCTCTCCAGTATGTTCCTTTCCTGAAGCGACTTCTAGGGAGGCTCTGGAATTTTCCTTTATAGTTGTTGGTAGGAAATATCTGACCTACCTGGAGACAGACAAGACTTGGGCTAGAAAAAGCAAATGAATGACCTTTAAACTCCCTCTTGTCCATTCAGGGGCATAAATATTACTATCCAGATTATCCATTAATGTATGAAAAATTGTTTTCTGTGGTTTCTCCTGAAAACTTTTTATAATCAGTTGTAAATTTTAATTCAACCGACTTTTCTTTCATCAAATAGTTTCTTCTAAGAATTGTACAAAGCTTCCAATTTTATAAGGTTATGCATTCAAGAAGGCTTTTTAAGTAAATATTGGAATGAACTCCTTTGAAAGTTTATGCTAAAGTTGTGTCCTTCTGAAATAAACTTTTTCTTCTCTTTTAATGGTTCTTTCTGTGATGAAATTAGAATAATTACTTCGGTTAACTTTTCCACTTCTAAATTAGAACCACATAGATAAACTATATGTTTCTTTTTTTCAAAAGCAAAGCTTTTTAAACTGTGACTTTTTTTCCTACTCCCTTATAATCTCTGTACCATCAACTGTAAGGAAATCAGTGACTTCATGTCTGTTACCCCATACCTTCAGCTCAAAGTCAATATCAGTTCTGTGTCCCACTTAGGTGTGGATCATAACAAACATTATATTTCTCTAGTTCAAAAATATTTCTTCCCTGTGTTATTTTCCTTCTCTTTCTGCTGTCTGATAAGAGATAGACAGTGAATTGCCTCAAGCAAAGGTATTCAAGGTTGAATCCTACATAAAGGTGTCACCGAGAAGGCCACTTCAAGGGACGTCTTTTCCTCATTAGCGCAAAAGGGCCATATGCTCACCAAGCTGTGCATACATATATTTGCATCTGTCCAGAATGAGACACCTTTTTCAGTTTGAATAAATACCCTGTCCTAGAGTTTTAGGTCTAGTTGTACAATTTTTCAGAGTTCCATATCAGTTAGGGATTTTTATGGCAAACAATAAAAATTTGCTCTGGTTAACTTATAGGACAGAAAAGGCATTTGATGTAAGATATTGGAGTAGCTTAGAGAATCGTTCAGAATGACACCACCAGTGTACCACGGAAACAGCAGCAGCAGGAAAAGCAGAATTTGCCAAGAGCTGACATGTCTGTTGTTTTGCCGTAACTGTAGTTTTACAGTTATAACTTATCTGGGGAGATTATAATGAGCCCAGTTTGATCATATGTTCATCCTCTGGCCAAAGATGGCAGACAGGAGTCAGAGGAACATGATCAGAAGAGAAGGTCTGCTTTATTCAAAGTCTTACCAGGACTTCATTAAAGAGAGGAGTTTTTCATTAAAGCAAAGGGAGACACTGTTACCAAAAGAATGGGGAAGGAACGCTGAGTATATAAGAATAGTAAAAGTCTGCTTGTGGCAGACGTGAAGACGTGCAGCTCAGCGTCTCCTTCAAGAAATGGCTCATTGCCCGGCTCTGCGAAATGTGGAAACTGCTAACACCTCGAGACCCATCTCAGCTTTTGAGTGCTAGTTACTCAGAAGTGGCCATGACTGACAGTGGCAAGGGAGAATCTTCTAAAGGGAAAAGCTTTAGCCACTACACCTGGGCATCCTCTGTGTGGAAAGGAAAGTGGTTCAGGATTAGAACATATCGACTCATATAAAGTTGCAAATAACCTGGCTGGTTTGTCAGGGCTCTAGAATAGAATCTTTGGAAGATCAAAGATAAAAAGGTCTAAGGTAGAGACAAAAGAATGAACATGTAAGAGTAGAGACAATGTGTGAAGATCACTGCATCACATATTAGTACCCAGCAGAGAGACACACTGCAGAGACACCGCCAACCAAGTACAATAAATGAGTCAGCCAGTTGAAGTCAGCAGCCATCCCAGTGCTTGCTCAATGACTCACTAATGCCATAGCCATGAAGTCAGAGATGGAGGCTATGCAACAGCCCAAAAGCAGAGATTCCCACAAACCAGGGCCAGAATAACTATAGCTATTTCTGAGTGTTCAACCTACCAGCCACAGAGACAATTTGTCCCCCATGTTACTACTATTCAAGGAGACTAGCAAGCCATTTGGTGGCATTTATTTATTCTTGTAGGAACACTTTCTGTTCTTACAGATACTTATTGCAGATCCTGGTTTGCCTTTCCTCCCTGCAGAGCCTCAGTTAGCACCACCATCCACAGGCTTCCAGAGTGCCTACTATGTAGGCATACAGTTCCATCCAATGCAGCTTCTGACCAGGAGAGCCGCTTATAGCAATGGATGAGCAGTAGTCCCACGACCATGAGATCCACTGGTTGTCTCATACACACCAATCAGTGGAAGCTGCCTGATGGGGGGATGGAATGGTCTGTTGAATGTGCAACTGAAGTACTAGTTGGGAGGCAATACTCTGTGAGCCTGGGGTTCCATCCATCAGGGATTAGAAACCTCTCTATGGCATTGTATCTCCAATAGGAAAAATACATAGATCTTCATAGGAGATACATAGGGAATCAAGCGGCTGAATCAGGAGTGGCCCATGTACTAGCATTCTTAATGGCTTACTGGGAAATTGTGTGCTTCTCATTCCTACAGTTCCTGGCGTTTCAAGTTTAGAGGCTGTGATACCCTAAAGGGGTACACTGTTGCCAGTAGACACAACAATTCTTCTGAACTAAAAGCTATGGCCATCACCTGGCACTTTAGATACCCATGTCTAAGAAACAGAAGGCCATGAAATGAGTCATCATCTTATCAGACCACTGAACAGGATTAGTAAAAGAAGATAGAGCAGTTCTTATACAATAGGGGTAGTAGAAACAGGTGTGGAATACAGGTTATCCACTGAGTACTTCTGGGTACTATTTTGACCAATTGTGTCAGGTTGATGCAAACTAATTGCAGTTTTTGCCATTACTTTAATGGTGAAAATTAAACAAATGGCATAAATAAAAATTAAATTAATGCCATTCATTACAGTGATGGCAAAAACTGCAATTTCTTTTGCTCCAATCTACTAACAATGAAAGAGTAAGGGCAGGAAACTAGGCTGAGAAGAATAGGTTTAC
This sequence comes from Papio anubis, assembly GCF_008728515.1. Lineage (NCBI taxonomy): Eukaryota > Metazoa > Chordata > Mammalia > Primates > Cercopithecidae > Papio > Papio anubis. The sequence continues at coordinate 14,334,794 of NC_044985.1, read as the reverse complement.
CAAGAACTCAGATCCCTCAGGAATGAGGTTTCTGAACACAGCATAAGGTATTCTCCCCACTAAGATAAGCAGATGTAATAGCTAAGTAGAATGTGAGTTTGAATGGATAGAGGAGGAAAGAGACGGGCAAAGTACAGTTGCAGCCCTGAAATGAGAAGTTAAAAGGAGAATACAATTTTAGCCACTAGTTTTTATTGCCTCAGTTTCCTCCCAGGAGTAGCTATTCTCCAAATGAATATGAATGAAGTGAATCTGTAGGGCATGGGGATGGGTAAGGCAGACACAAAGAGAGAGAACTCAAGTTCTCCTTCAGGTAAGGACCTGCTTTTCTGAATTATGAAGAGTGTGGTCAGCTAGCAGCTTCCTGCTGTTAACTTCAGGTGTGCTTTACCTTCTGAGTTGAGGTCATGTGCTCCTGCTGGTGACCTTAGTCAGTGACTGGACAAGACCATGACACAGGGTCTAGCAATGTCTGTTCACTCCAGAACTACTCTAATATTTGCGCTAGTCCCCACTGGGCTTGATGAGATTTTGTCATGTTTGCATCACAGGCTCTCAACACGGCATGCCCAATCCTGTTCATCCCTTTTACTTTCACAGATGTGATCCCCCATAAGCTTTCACCCTCCTAACTCCATCTTACTGTCATTTTCTGTAGGAGCCAACCAGCACACCACTAAAAATATATATTTTTTAAATTTTCAGGAGGCAGTTAATGATTCAGAATAAGATAATTTTGACTCTTAGCAAACTGTTCTTCCTGTTGCAATGTCACATACCTCGTGCCTTTGTTTCGTTGGGAAAAAAATGTAACATTTCTCTAAAATATATCTAAAATATGTTCTCTAAAATACATTCTCTAAAATACTCCCTACAACTTTTACAATTTAGGATGATGCGGTCTGTATCAGCATGGAAGCATTATGCTCTTTTCTTTTAAAAAAAAATTATTATACTTTAAGTTCTAGGGTACATGTGCATAACGTGCAGGTTTGTTACATATGTATACATGTACCATATTGGTGTGCTGTACCCATTAACTCATCATTTACATTAGGTATATCTCCTAATGCTACCCCTCCCCCCTCCCCCTACCCTACGACAGACCCTGGTATGTGATGTTCCCTTTCCTGTGTTCAAGTGATCTCATTGTTCACCTGTGAGTGAGAACATGCGGTGTTTGGTTTTCTGTCCTTGTGATAGTTTGCTGAGAATGATGGTTTCCAGCTGCCTCCATGTCCCTACAAGGGACATGAACTTATCCTTTTTTATGGCTGCATAGTATTCCATGGTGTATATGTGCCACATTTTCTTAATCCACTCTGTCACTGATGGACACTTGTGTTGGTTCCAAGTCTTTGCTATTGTGAATAGTGCCGCAATAAACATATGTGTGCATCATCATTATGTTCTTTTCAATTGTCAAGGTTATAATGTTTACATAATCTAGCTATCCCGTAAGAACACAGAAAGTTCTGGTAAGCCAAGCAAGATGAGCAGCAGTGTCAATGCCCAAACATGTTCTTTTATTTTCTTTTCTCTGACCTTAAAAATAACTTCTTGAGAACATTTAAAATAAATTTTTACATTCAAGCATGAGTTTTAATTATGGTTGATTCTGGGTTACCTCAGATGCTTAAAAAAAATGAAAACATGTTTTTTAGGGGAAAGAACTCAAGTTTTTAGTCAGAATCAGCAAAGTTAAATCCTGGGTTTTATCTCCTTATCCAGCAGGTGACATTGGGAAAGATACTTAATCTTTTTGTTCCTTTACTTTCTAATGTATAAAATACAATAATTATGATCTCTAACTCAAGTTTTTTCTCCAAGGCGTGATAAGATAACGAGGGTTTCTGGAACACAGAAATCAAATCAAGAAATAATAGTTTCCTGAAATTACAGTAGACAAGTAGGGGCCAACATCTGGAAAAGGAAAGATGCAGTGAACTCTCACACCTAGTATGAGCCAGGCATGTGGTTATTTGCATTGTGTGTATGACAAAACTTTCTTCAATGTAGGTAATAACCTTGTGAGTTGACTGTAAATATCCTTACTTTATGGCTAGAAAATATAGGTCTCTGAAAGGTGAACTAATTTGCCCAAAATGATATGCTACTCAGGTAGTGAGGACAGGAAAGTTTTCGAATTAGCAACGAAGTCATTAATAATTAGATACCAAAAGTGAATAAGAATGGTAATGCTAGATTGAGGTGTGCTTTCTCATCTCTGCTCTACCCTTATGTATATGGTGAACACATACCTTCACTGTGTGTTTTTATGAGAGGTAGAGATGGAGCTTGCTTTTAAAGGACCACTTGCCTGTGGGTATAAAGTTAATCAATGAAGGCATTTACTACAAAATCGCATTGCTTTTAAAGATATATCAAAAAATCAAAATAACATGGAATATTAATGTATTGGAGATTTTACTGGGTCCACATTCATTATCAGATGTAACTAACTTTTTAAAAAATTTATTATACTTTAAGTTCTGGGATACATGTACAGAATATGCAGGTTTGTTACATAGGTACACATGTGCCATGGTGGTTTGCTGCACCCATCAACCCATCACCTACATTAGGTATCTCTCCTAATGCTAACCCTCCCCTAGCCCCCCATCCCCCTGACAGGCCCTGGTGTGTGCTGTCCCCCTCCCAAGGTCCATGTGTTCTCATTGTTCAACTCCCACTTCTGAGTGAGAACATGTGGTGATTGGTTTTCTGTTGTTGTGTTAGTTTGCTCAGGATGATGGTTTCCAGCTTCATCCATGTCCCTGCAAAGGACATTAACTCATCTTTTTTATGGCTGTATAGTATTTCATGGTGTATATGTGCCACGTTTTCTTTATCCAGTCTATCATTGATGGGCATTTGGGTTGGTTTCAAGTCTTTGCTACTGTGAACAGTGCTGCAATAAACATATGTGTGTGAGTTGGTATCTCATTGTGGTTTTGATGTGCATTTCTCTAATGACCAGTGATGATGAGCTTTTTTTCATATGTTTGTTGGGCACATAAATGTCTTATTTGAAAAGTGTCTGTTCATGTCCTTCGCCCACTTTTTGATGGGGTTGTTTGATTTTTTTCTTGTAAATGTGTTTGATTTCTTTGTAGGTTCTGGATATTAGCCCTTTGTCAGATGGATAGATTGCAAAAATTTTCTCCCATTCTGTAGGTTGCCTGTTCATTCTGATGATAGCTTCTTTTGCTGTGCAGGTCTTTAGTTTAGGTCCCATTTGTCAATTTTGGCTTCTGTTGCCATTGCTTTTAGTGTTTTAGTCATGAAATCTTTACCCATGCCTATATCCTGAATGGTATTGCCTAGATTTTCTTCTAGGATTTTTACGGTTTTAGGTCTTATGTTTATGTCTTTAATCCATCTTGAGTTACTTTTTGTATAAGGTGTAAAGAAGGGGTCCAGTTTCAGTTTTCTGCATATGGCTAGCCAATTTTCCCAACACCGTTTATTAAATAGGGAATCCTTTCCCCATTGCTTGTTTTTGTCAGGCTTTTCAAAGATCAGATGGTTGTAGATGTGTGGCATTATTTCTGAGGCCTCTGTTCTGCTCCATTGATCTATATATCTGTTTTGGTACCAGTATCATGCTGTTTTGGTTACTGTAGCATTGTAGCATAATTTAAGGTCAGGTAGCATGATGCCTCCAGCTTTGTTGTTTTTGCTCAGGATTGTCATGGCTATACGGGCTCTTTTTTGCTTCCATATGAAATTTAGAGTAGTTTTTTCTAATTCTATGAAAAGTCAATGGTAGCTTGATGGGGATAGCATGAGTATCTAAATTACTTTGGGCAGTATGGCCATTTTCATGATATTGATTATTCCTATCCATGAGAATGCAGTATTTTTCCATTTGTTTGTGTCCTCTCTGGTTTCCTTGAGCAGTGGTTTGTAGTTCTCCTTGAAGAGGTCCCTCACATCCCTTGTAAGTTGTATTACTAGGTATTTTATTCTGTTTGTAGCCATTGTGAATGGGAGTTCACTCATGATTTGACTCTTTGTTTGTCTATTATTAGTATATAGGAATGTTTGTGATTTTTGCACATTGATTTTTTATCCTGAGACTTTGCTGAAGTTGCTTCTCAGCCTAAGGAGATTTTGGACTGAGACAGTGGGGTTTTCTAAATATACAATAATGCCATCTGCAAACAGAGACAATTTTTTTTTATCTTTAGAAATAACCTATTAAAAGTGATTGATGAATGGACACCTACCTACACACTGAAATACTAACAGTTCTCAAAATACGCCAAACTCAGTCATGTCTCCTCCTCTGCATATGGCTCACATCTGTGACTTCTTAGAAAGAACTTTTCTCCCTGATTTGCTTGACCAAGACTTATGCATGCTACAATGCAAGCATCAGCTCCTCGTAGGTTTTTTTGAATACTATCCCACCCCACTTCCCAAACCATGATAAAATCAAATTAACTGGGCCCAGTGCCTTTTTCAAAGCATACTTTATGATAAAATTTAATCATTAATGTACAATTTAATGAACAATGTTGTTCGAGAGCAGGAAATAGATGTGTATTAAATGTGTTTGAAGATGTTGGGAGAAGGAGCTATTACAGCTGTAACTGACTCAGACTGACTGGCTGAACTATCAGATTCAATGATCTTGACCAACACTCTGTAGTAGACATTGTGAGTGCTCCACTCAGATCTCTTTATATCCATTTCTCTTTTATTTGTCACCCTCCCCCCCATTTGCTATGCTTGTGTTTCTAAAGGCCTATGCTTGCCTCCCAGAGAGAGAGGAGGACAAGGCCTGGAAGGTCACGTCCTCCTCCTCTTTCTTCAGTATGGCCTTTCTCAGAGACAGGCTGAAACCTAGAGTGGCGTGTAAGAGCCCAGCTCCCTCTTTTAATGAGGACAAGGCCTTAGAAATTCAGGCTGAAGCCAAGACTTTCCTCTGAAGTCATCCTGTTGCCTGGCTCTTCTCCTTCCTCGTCCTCCTCATGCAGTCTTGTTACTGGTTTCTCCAAGGAACACTTCAGTAATAAAACCTTTGCACATGAAAACATGTATTATGGTCTGCTTATTCAAAATCTGCCTTGGAAACATGAACTGATCCTTTAAAATTATTGTTTATTTTATCAAAAACAATTCTCATCTAAAGACCACAGTAATACAAGGGGCTCATATTGTAAATCAACAGTGACCACAAATCCTGCCTTTTCATTCTTTCATCCGAGACAGAATGGGTATCCTTTTTGCATGGTTTAACTGTATGGCATGTTTTTTCACATCACTAAACAATGTACTGCTCTTGCTTTATATATCAGATTTTGTACCACCCATTTCCTAGGAGATATTAAGAAACAACTCACATGTAATTTTCCCATAGAAAGCTTCCATCCCCGTCCTCCGAAAAGCTTTGTGTTTTTGCTTAGTTTTTTACTTGTTTTTATTTTGGTCACCTCTACAACTTAAAAGCCCAATTCTTAGACCGTTATCTTTTCATCTGTTGAAAACTTTCGAGACCTGCATTCCTAGAATCGTCTCTTCTTCAAGGGAAATCCCTTCTAGACTCTTTGATCTGCTCCCATTTGAACTCTGCAGGCCACCTTGCTGTCAGCACAGGACTTGCTTTTCCTGCTCTATTGCATTCACATCTTCCTTTTAATTAAATGAATCTCTTATTTCATGAAACTAGAGACTCAAGTAATTTCCTAAGTGTACAAAGAAGGTAATTGTATTTTCATGTTGAAATTATCTTTATCCTGTCTTCTCATTTTATTGTAGCTTGACAGTACATTCTATTCTAGGTTGAAAATATTTTCCTCTCACAATTCTGAAGGTATCTTTTCATTGTCTTTTTATATTCATTGTTATTAAGAAAAAGGCTGAGCTCATTCAATTTTTCATATCTTCATAAATGACTATTATTTTTTCTTTTTTGAGAATTTTAGGGACTTTATCCTTAGCATTCTGCAATTTAAAATTTATCCATAGAACTTTTATTTATTTTTATGCATCTTGCCTTTAATTTGACCATGTATTCCTTCAGATATTAGAAATTTTCATAAATTAATTACTTAAATTAATTATTGAATAAATTTTTCCCCATCATTTTTTTTTTCTAATCTCTCCTTCTGAAACTTCTATATGGTGCATCCTCTTTGCTTCTAATTTCTTTCCTCATTTTCTGTGTCATCTTTTGTTATATCCTCTAGACATTTCTTTACCTTACTCTCCTGTATCATTTATCATTTTTTTTTATTTTGAAAATGGTATTTTAATATCAGGTTTTATAACTTTTCTGTTTCGTAATATCCTGTTTTTGTCAATACATAAAATGTATATATTTTCCTGCACCTATTTTTAAAGTTCTTTTTCTTTTCTTTTAATTATCAGTGCTTTTCATGTTGCAGAGTTTCTTCAAAATTCTATGGATCCTTCATTTTGGATTTATATTTATGTGTAGAGCAACAGAAGGGCCAACGTGCTCACAGTTTGTAGACAGGCTATTGACAGGGAGTCTCCTGAGTGGGGCTGGTGACTGTGCCAGGGGAGCCCTTAATGTCAGATTAGGGAGGGCTCTCCTCAGCGGGGCCTTTACACAGACATTAAATACAGCAGAATATTTTGTCTAGCCCTAGATTCTTGACCATAAGTTGCTTTGTGTGTTACATGAATTGAACTACTCCCATGGATGTGTATTTATTTATGCCCACAATTTAAGTTTGGATGCTCACTCTGGCCCACACTGTAGCGAAGATTTCTGAATGTAAAGTGTCTCTGAAGCTCTGCTGGCAGCTAGGCATCCTCTGTGACTATTGCCCCAGGACGCATGCCCAAGGCTGGGACTGAATCTTTCAATAGTACTTCTGACCCTTTCCATTTTCAAATAATTGTTGAAATTTTTTGTCCCAATATATGCTATATTTTTCCTCTATATACATACCTATGATAAAGTTCAATTTATAATTTATGAACAATAACAGATTGGCAAATTAACAAATAAAATGGAACAGTTATAACAATATGCCAGGATCACTACTCTTGGGCTTTGGGACCATTCTCTTCTATGCTCTGTTAAGGGTTAACGTCATTTTATACATTCCATTTTTATCTTTTTATGGAATACTGGAAAGGAGAAGCAATGATGTAGTGTTTCTATCTGCCTTCTTTACTTTTAGAAATTTACAACTTCTACCATTACTGTTATTACTACTATTGATTCTAGTTATGGTACCACTATTAGCATGTAAGTGGACCTAATATTGGTTTATAGTATTGTTTTAGCCAGATCAGGCTGCAGTAACAAAATACTATAAACTGGTGGCTTATAAACAACAGACATTTATTTCTCATAACTCTGCAGGCTAAGAACTCCAAGATCAAAGTTCCAGCAAGTCTGGTGTCTGGCTGGCTTCTTGGCTTGTAGATGACTATCTTCTTTATCTGCCCTCACATGGCCAAGAGAAGCACACTGTTTTGTAAGGGCACTAATCCCATTCATGAGAACTTCACCCTTATGACCTGATCACCTCCTAAAAGCCCCACCTCCCAATACCATTACATTAAAGGTGGGGTTTCAACATATCAATATTGGGGGAACACAAATTTTCAGTCTGTAGAAAGTATTTTGTGGCAAGGACTTTTTTTTTTTTTTAAGTCCTTGTGTATTTTCTCATTTTTTAATCACCTGACCTTAATAACGTATTACTATCTCCAGTAAACATAAAAGGAAATAGAGATTCAGAGAGGTACTGATAGAGCTCGAATTTATAATTAATTCTCTTTGACTATAAAGGCCATGCCCATTCTATTATGTTAAGTTAAGGTTATTCTGTGCTTCACAGCAGGTAATGTTTATGGTTTCTTTTAATTGGTTGCAAATTTGTGACCTATTAAGTGATATCATTTGCAAAATAATGAGGTTATTTGATCTAGATGTTTTCCTGAAGTTTATTTTGTTTTCTGTATGGCGATGTTGTCTTTTTATGTTTTTACTCGTATTGCATTTATAGCAAATGCTAACAAACTGGAAATATATTCTCTCTAGGAATCTTGCACATTTGAAATGTATGGTAAAATGTAAGCTGGAACTACACTTAACTACCTTGTATGTTCTAATTACTGATAAACAGAATTCTGTAAGGCATCAGACACAACGTCTTAAGATAACTTTATATATTAATATATTTTCCCCCTGTTTTGTAAATATTATCAGAACATCCACTGATAGGCATTTTGGCAAAATTTATTTTGAAAGTATTTTATGAATTTGTTTTCTAAAACATTGGCATTTATAATATCTAAATATAGCAATGTACTTATTTTAGGTTAGGCTCTCTCAAACTGACTCATTCTACAGTCTTGTCTGTACATGTATACAGTAATCCACCCTTCTCCATGGAGGATAATTTCCAAGACCCCCAGTGAATACCTGAAATTGCAGATGGTACTGAACCCAATATATGCTATATTTTTCATCTATATACATATCTATGATAAAGTTCACTTTATAATTTATGCACAATAAGAGATTGACAAATTAACAAATAAAATGGAACAATTATAACAATATGCCAGGATCACTACTCTTGGGCTTTGGGGCCATTATTAAATCTAACAAGAGTTAATCAAACACAAGTACTGCAATAAAGGGACTGTTGATCTGATAACCCAGATAGCTACAAAATGATTATCAGGTTTATAGAGTACAGCCTGGATATGTTTTACAAAGGGATGACTTGTGTCCCAGGTGAAATGAGGAAACAACATGACATTCAATCCAACTACTCAGAATGATGCATAATGTAAAACTTATGACTTGTTTCTGGAATTTTTCATTTAATCTTTTTGGACTGTGGTTGACCTCAGGGTAACTGAAACCACAGAAAGCAAAACCATAAATAAGAAGGAACAATGGGCCGGGTGTGGTTGCTCACACCTGTAATCCCAGCACTTTGGGACGCCAAGGCGGTTGGATCACCTGAGGTCAGGAGTTCGAGACCAGCCTGGCCAATATGGTGAAACCTTGTCTCTACTAAAAATACAAAACTTAGCCAGGCGTGGTGGTGGGCGCCTGTAATCCCAACTACTCGGGAGATTGAGGCAGGAGAATCACTTGAACCCAGGAGAAGGAAGTTGCAGTGAGCCGAGATTGTGCCATTGTACTCCAGCCTGGGCAACAAGAGCAAAACCCCATCTCAAAAAACAAAATAAGGAAGAAAAAAAAGTAATTGTACTCATGAGCATTGAGTTTCAAAGCAGGTATTTTATATCCTTCTTTTGATGATATAGATTAATGACAAAGAAAAATAAAAAATAAGTCTACAAGGGACATGTAAAATAACTTTTTTACTCAGACTTAAATTTAATTTCTTCCTAATTTTATTTTTGAGACAGAGTCTCACTCTGTCTCCCAGCCTGGAGTGCAATGCCGCAATCTCAGCTCACTGCAACCTCCGCCTCCCGGGTTCAAGCGATTCTCCTACCTTAGCCTCCTGAGTAGCTGGGATTACAGGCATGCATCACCACGCCTGGCTAATTTTTGTAGTTTTGGTAGAGACGAGGTTTCATCATGTTGGCCAGGCTGGTCTCTAAATCCTGGCCTCAAGTCATATGCCTGCCTCAGCCTCCCAAATTACTGGGATTACAGGTGTGAGCCACTGCTCCTGGCCCCTAATTTTCTTTTCAATTCCTTAGTTGTGACCTTGTGAAGGTTCTTAATCTCTATGCACTTTCATATTCCTCATTTTCAAAATGAGAGAATTGAAATAGACAGTTTAACTTTTTCAAAATGTACCCCTTTTGTTAGAAATACTATGCAGAAGTCCAACATTTAAAAAATTAGATAAAAGCAGAGCTCCTCTGATTGAAGCAAGGTGGACGCAGGTGTGAGGAAGAGACAGAAGTTCAGCTTTTTTCCTTCAACTCACTGCACATGGCAGCTTCAGAGGTACCTCTGCTAAACCTTACAGGACTAAGAACTATGCACAAATGTAATGTATAAGTATGTTTCAGTCTCTAAATTTTGCAACATGTTGAACACAGAGGGATGAGTTTTGAAGAAAGAGGAAAATAAGAAAAACCACCAATGGAAATAGAAAAGTATCAAAGTGATTGGATTGTTCATACCTCCATTCCACTGGTTTTTTTTTTTCCTTCCTCCTATCTGTAACTAAATCTTTCTGCAACTCTCATTGTGTAGGGCTGTGTGTACAAGACTTTCTAGGACTGAATGAATTATGGCATTTTTTCCATAATTACATGAGTAATATTTAATTTTTATACTTTCATAAACCATTTTGTATAAATAAACTTAAAAAAACAGATGTTAAAAACCAAAATGCTTGGTGCCTCAAGCAGTCTGTCTTTTTGGTTCTGAAGTCACAATATAGACCCCCACAGCTACTTAGCAATAGACTTTTTCTGTTCACAGAAACTTGCTTGCTTTTGATTCTTTTCTGCAATTATTGAGTCACCATGTTGAGGATGCCTCAATATTGCTTTAGAAAGCAAGGTGTTTCTTAAAATTTCTTGATATTAGGGATTGCGCCTCTTTCTTATTTGAATTCTACCTAGAATTTAGGGTAACATTTCATATAGAAAATGAGCTCAATCAATATCTGTCTTTGTTGGAAGAAAAGGTGAGAGAGCAGCATGATTGACACAATTGCTTTTGTATGAGATTTCGTAGCTCTTTTGCTTATACCTAGATCTATTTTGAACTCAGCAATATTATCTGGATCATGAAACATAATCAGGTGAATGAATTCTAGATATTGGGCAGAGACACACTTATTGTTAAAGTGAAGTGATGAAGATTGTATTGTAACAATTACAAAGCTGAATTTGTCTATGTTTCTGGTACCTGTGTCCTGGGCTATGATTGTAGGTTAAGATAAGAATGGTGCTTATCTGTAAATTGTAGACACTAAAAATATTAAGCAATTTTAAAATGTAGAACTGATTTTTAAAGTTTCCTTATATGAAAATCTTCTAAGTTCACATGAGACATTTTGTAAAACAGTGCTCAGTTTTGAAAAGTTATATTTCACTGAGCACGAAAACACACGTTTCAGTGAGATATGGTAGTATGCTGAGTTGAGTCTTTTGGGATCAAAGATCAAAGGCACAGATCTGTTAAACGAAAAATTCAATAAAGACTCAGTATGAATCTGAATATATCTTGATATACTTCATAAGTTCTGAGTATTTGTGGGATGTAAGAATTTTTCCAGTCGCTCAAAAATTCATGTTGCAGAAGGCAATTTTATCCAAATCATAAATCCCTACATCAACGTTTTAGAGTTCCCAATTATCTAAATATTCATTCCTCCAGAGATAATAACATGCAGTTGGTAAATGTTCGAGAGAATTCAATTTTAAAAGTTGCATCTTGGAGGTGACAAAATACTACATGTAACATCTAATATCAATCATAACTTGATGCCAAAACAATGATGATTCAGAGCATTATGCACACTCAAGGATGAGCATCTCAAATCACACACCGTAAAATGTATCATTAAGGTTTGTGTTTGTCATAAGAATGTCAGCCATTCTCTAGGTCTATATTGTCATAATAAGCTTGCCAAGAGCCACAAAAATGAAACAAAATCCAGGGAAAGAAATAAGATTTTCTATGATTGTATTTTGTTATAAATTGCACACTAGGAATGAGAGGTTATTTTTTTCTTAGTCTCTAGGGTGTTTTCTGAAAACGCAAATAAAATGTCAAGCTTTGTGCTCTCCGCTGGTATTTTACACCGCTATTCTCCGCTACTAGAAGAGAGGCATCCCTACAGCCAATGACAACACTTGTGCCTATTGTTTTCACCTCCAGATATAGGTTGTTGGAATGGTGATAAGGAATCCAAGGTGGGTTTCTTCTAAGAACAGCATAGGAGGAAATTTAGTCTCATCCTTCCCGTCAACAATTCCTATCTCTTGAAGGGAGAGGGGAGCACACTTTCAGCAAGAGATCCTCTTCATTTCACTATGGGTCTCAAGCGTTCCTGGAGAGACAAAATAAGTGTTTCCAGGAAAAATACTGAGGAGCCTGCCCCAGTTCCTAGGAACCATGAAAGACACTATATTGACAATTGTCTGATTAGGGGCATTTGTATCAGTTTATAGTTATTGTTTAGTATGTACTGCAAATTTTGTTCTACATCTTTTCATTGGAGTCACTATATTGTTCAGACACCTTAACCTGAATCTGTTTTTTCCTTCTTTGTTAAGTGCTGTAAGCATTCGGAAGAGGAAAGAATTGCTTCCAGAGGGAAGAAACCTTATCTTTTCAAAAGAAGGCACAAAATCTTCTATTGTGTACCTCTTTGGCTAGTCAGAGAGGGTGCAAATAAAAAGACATAACTTTTCCTCTGTAAATACTCAATTTGTAGTTGGAATCAAGGAAGATTTAAGGATGAAAGGGCATTTGAGCTGAATCTAAGAAGATGATGTAATAGTTTCCTCAGGCTACTATAGCAAAGTACCACAGAATTGGAGGCTTAAAACAACAAAAATGTGTTTTCTCACAGTTGAGGCTAAAAGTCTGGCATCAAGGCACTGGCAAGGTTGAATTCTTCCTGGGGGCTCAGAGGGAGAATCTGCCCTGTGCCTCTTTTCTAGCTTCTGTTGGTTGCTGCATTCCTTGGTGTACCTTGGCTTTGGGCAGGATAACTCCAGTTTCTGTTTCCATCTGTGTTTCTGTCTTATGTCCCTTCTCCTGTTGTTATGATGACGCCAATCATATTTGATTAATGACCGACCCTATTTCCATATAAGAACATATTCTTAGGTTTGGGGAATGACTCCTGGGGGACACTGCTCCACCCTGTTTTGATGGACACGATTTTATAGCTCGAAATACAAGGGTTTTTATACCATTCTTTTTTCAACAAGTATTTGAATACCTCCCTTATTCCATTTAAAATGAAAAAGCATGAAAGTAAATGGCATAGATATGGTCACTATAGCCAATGAAGAGGGAAAGATGGAATGAAATGTATTTCTCCCCTAGACATCTGTGGTGAACACTTTTCCAAGACACGTTCTGCCACAGCTAGCTTACAGCCTTTGTACTTCATGTTGAGATACCTGGAATTTTGTCTTCCTAACACAGAGCTGGAAGAAAAATGTTAGCATCCTTCCCCACTGGAGGAGCTCGTGTAGTCTTTAAGTGAGAGATGTGGGAAAAGGATCATGGTTTTCTTGGCAAAACCCACCTAGAGTAGAGCTTTTATTATGCTGAACTAGGGGTGAGGAGAAGAAAGAGAGCGTGGTATGACTGAAGAGCTGCAGATTCAAACAGTTCTTACTGAGATGTAGCAGATTTTCTTGAATAAATGTTTCTTTATTGGCTGTGTACCCTAAGGACATTTTCCAGAGACTTTAAAAATAAAGTTGCTTTGTTTTGTTATGAAATTCCCTAGTTATGGTTATTTCCCTGGCCGATAAGTCAGCAGAGCTCCTAACGGAGCCATTCCAGACCTGGAATTTCCAGATAATGTCAGATATCTTTGTATATCTTCATCTCTTTACTGCTTGGGAGTGATTGGAGTAACAAGCTACTAGGATGGTAAAGAGTAAGGGATTTGGTCAGAGAGATGCATGGAACTTGTGGGACATCTAAGCATGACACCCCCTAAGAATTACTAACAATGTGATGATCTAAATTGTGGTTTGGTTTTCTTCATATTGTTCATCCCTCTATTATCTGATTCATTTAGTCAATTTTTTTTTCATGTTTGTTACTCCCATTGTGAGGTAACCATGTTGAATGCAGGCACTCTTCCTCTCTACTTTAATGGTACAGCAAGTGGAAATGTACCTGGAAGCTAGTAGAAACATTATAAATAATGGTCGACTAACTGACTAGTGTGGTTGTAATTAGGATAGGGAGAAGTCAGTGGATTTGAGATATATTTCAAAAATAAAATTGAGAGAGCTTAGTGGTATATGTTATATATAAAGAGTCAAGATGAGGAAGCTGCCAAGGGCTTCGGTTAGGGGGCTGTAGTCACAGAAGTGAAGACCACTAGCAGACGCCTAGCACAAGCGTGGCAGACAGGGGAGCTGAGTTAATGACTTTGGTCTGAGTTTTCTCTCAGAGTCTTTGTACTTCGTTTTACATACATGTATGTATAGTGTCTAGAGTTACAATCTTCACAATTCTTTCAAATTCTAAGCTTCTTTTACTGAAATAGTGTTGATTTATTTTAAAGAAAATGGGTAGTTTGCAATCCATCTTCTTAGACTAAAATATGTTGACAATAGAGATATGTGTACTTAGTTTAAAGCCACATGTATCGTTAGTTCAATAGTGAGCAAATAAAAAGACAATAGCATCAGAGTACTAAATACACCTAGTTAGGGTAGTATATTTTGGGAAAATAGGGGGAATAAAAATCAAGTCTATATAAATAAATTTTTTGCTTGGCATCTTCCTTAGAAAATCTCAAGCCCTTTTTCATAGTAATTGTTACCATGAAATTGAAACAGTAATTTTCATTATTTTAAATTATCCAAACCCTCTTTGTATACCAGGTATAGTCAGTTAAATTATTTGTGTTGCTTCACAAACTACTATACTATTTAAGTAACAAACTCCATTTCCACTGTGTTTAGACAAATTCTCTTAAATTTCTATGCTGTAAAATTATAAAAATACAGTATGGACTGTAAAAGTTTATGACATTTACTTATACAGTTGTTTAGTCTTCTGTGTTTCTGTATATACTGTTCTTTTTTTTCTTTTGTAAAAATGACAATGAATAAGTGGTGTTTATAATGGTTATGTAGATACTATTGTGTTCTTAGATAAGATTGCCTTTGTTTAAATATTGCTTTTCTTTAGATAAGATGTACCCGTTGAAGGACACATTTTAACAAAACCGGTGAGATAGAAACTTCAAATGTCATAAATTCTAAAATATAGGTTTTATTTATAGTGGCTGTTTTTTGTACCAAGAGCATATTTTTTTAGAGCTTCTTCTGGGCTTTCTTGAACTTTATAAATTGTCATTCTTCTGGTTATTTTGAGGACAAATAAGAGCTTTATTATATTTAGAGCTTCTAGTTTCTCATTCATGGAATGTGTATCCTAGAATTCACTCTCTTCTAGAAGAAATTTTTTTGTGGGGCTAATCCATTCTAGGCTTATAGCTCATTTCTCACCCTTGGATTACTTTGTACTGAACTTATGATTTAGTTCTTATTTATTTGATTCTATTCTTTCTTATTTCTTAGATGTCTTTCATTTTATTGGTATACTTCCACACTTAATAGATTGTTTAAATTCAAGATTTTCAAAGCATTTATATGATATTTACTTTTGCATTAATCAGATTTGCAATGGTCAAATTATTACAGTTGATTAATAGTTTGTAAGGGTATGGAATAATAAATTCAACAGCGTATTTCTTTAAACTTTGAACATGATACTCTACTGTCTTCTAATATCCAGAAGTGCAGATGTGAAGCTCAGGCATAAAATGTATGTATTTTAGTAGAAAACATACAAACATGTTTTAGTTGAGAATATACAGACATAATTCATATCTTTTAGTGGAGAACATAAAAAATAAAAACAACTGTTGTTGAAAAGTGTCAAGATCTGTAAAATATTTGAAGACATTTATTCTAAGCCAAATATGAGTGACCATGGCCCATGACACAGCCCTCAGGAGGTCCTGAAAATATCTGCCCAAGGAGGTTGGGGCACAGCTCGGTTTTATGTATTTTAGGAAGGCATGATACATTGATCAAATACACTTAAGAAATACATTGATTTGGTTTAGAAAGGTGGGACAACTCGAAGTGGCGGCTTCCAGGCTATAGGTAAATTTAAACATTTTCTGGTCAGCAATTGGTTGAGTTTGTCTGAAGACCTGGGATCAATAGAAAGGAACATTCGGGTTAAAGATAAATGATTGTGGAGACCAAATTTTATTGTGCAGAGGAATCTCTTAGCAGACTTTAGAGAGAGCAGGTTGTAAATTGTTTTTTTATCATACTTAAAAGGGTGCCTGGCTCTTAGTTGACTATCTCCTAGATCTGGGAAGGGAGGAAGGAAAACAAAGAACAAAGGGAGAAGGTGGTTCTTTATAGAACGTGGATTTTTCCCACAAGAGACTTTGCAGGGCAATTTCAAGGTATGGCAAGGAAATATATTTTGGGGTTAGATATTTTTTTCCTTGTCTCATATGTTATGCCAAAGTCAGATTGAAAAGTAAGTCCCAATATATAGGGTCAAATAAAATCAATCTGATGAGAATTTGTGGTTTGTAGGACATGACCCCCCAGACCTCTCAGGTAGGAATATGGGCAAGATAAAAAATCAGAACTTAGTCCTCAACAACCAATGAACCAACAAAAAGTTCTGAAAGGATTTTCCCTTTATTATTAATGTTCTTAAATTCTATAAAGGTGTCTCTAGATGTGAGTCTTACTATTCTTCCTACTCAGTACTTAATAGGTCCTCTTATTATGAATATTTTCAGTTTTCTTGAGCTTGAAATTTTAAAAACAGTAATTATTTAATTAGCTACTTTGTTCCTTTATTTATGCATTCATTCTTTCCCTTATTGATTTTTTTTTTTATTCCTGTGAATCTCCCATTGGACGGATTTTGGAATTTCTGGGTTGTTCTTTTTGCTCTTGAATAATTCATCCTTTCTTTCACACATGCGTGCATACGTAGACATACAAGCTGTTTTCAGGATTTGCTCAAATTTACCTTTCATTTCTTATGGCTTTTATATCTATACACTTTTAATGATAACTTTTTAAAACAAAACACAATCCATTTTGTTCATTAACAATTCTTTTTTTCATAGCACCTGAAATTAGTTTCAGGTATACATCATAACTAACCTTGCTGAAAAGAATAATTACATTTTAAGAAAAGTTATTGTCTTCTAAAGTTTTTATTTCTTCCAGGATCAGTATTGATTCTCATCAAATAATTCAACTCCTCTACCATCTGGGCACTTCCTAGGAATTTTTTTATTTAATTAGGCCATTTAATGAATACATACCAGTATGTTTGAAACTTGATGTATTTCCCCTCCTGTCTGTGAGTAGGACCATCAAGTTAGTACTAGTCTGTGTAATCTGATGGGAAGCAATGTGTGTCGCTTCTAGGTAAAGCTATTTGCTTCGGTTGTTTTTGCACGGGCCATTTTATCTTGTGTCATAATAACAAGCCAGATTTAAGATGGCATTATTGTCATTTGAAATATCAGAGTTGTTTATTCAGCAAAATCTTCCCTATCCTGATTAACATAGTCTTTTATTTGTTAGTGTTTTTTTCTTGTACAGTGGTTTTTATTCTTATCTCTTTTAAATGATGTACTAGGTTGGTAGTTAACAGAGCTGCTATGAGTTTATCTTCTTGTTATATAAACCTCTTTACACAATAGTTCTCTATTTTTCCAGAACTGGAGAGTAGATTCTGACTTCCATGTAAATCGGTAGGATATGTCTGTCACTACAAGATTTATTCTTGTTTGAGTGGGTGCTAAGCAACTAGACACGCAAAGCTAAGCCTCGATGCTTAAAGAGCATGCTCTGAGTTTCTCAAACTCATTCAATGGCCCCTGATATGAATGAGTGAATAAGCCAACTTCTTTGGAGAGTAGTTTTTTAGGATTGTTCTTACACCTGAATGCCACTGTTACTGTCGCTCTGTATTTTTAGAGTATAATGAGGTGGGGGAAGTGTGGAGGAATTAACTGTCACACTTTTCTCTAAATATTCTTCTAATTAATATCTAAAAGACAGTTCATATTTGCCAGCTTTCACCTCAGACACTCTGAGGCTCAGTTTGAGAGGAGATGGTGACTTTTCCACTACATATGCTATACTTTTCAGTGGATGTTTTTAACTGTAATTTTCTGTTCTCTGGGTTGTCCATCAATAAGATCTCAAATGAGTTCTGTTTTTAGAAGCCTGCCATTATTATCAGGCTACTGATGTGGTCTGATGTCTGTCCCCAAAACTTCTGGTAAGCACTATTATGATGATGATTATTATTATTATTGCATTTCTTTATTATCACTTTAATTGAATTTTGAGAGTAAAAGAGGATGATTTTACCTCCCTGAATCAGAAGCCTGTGTGCATCTTATGAATTCTTCAATTTGTTGTAAATTGGAAAAGATTTTCAAGTATAGATTTTGTTTTAACCTTGTCACAAGGAACTTTGGAAAGCTACCATATATTTTTGTCAAATAGTCTTGTTTTGAGCTTTTAAAACAGCTTCAAATTATTTCATTTGTTGAAAATTGCAGAAGATAATTTAAATGACCATCAGTAAATTTTTTCCATTCATTCACAGTAATGGATGTTGAAAAGTGAAATATCAGGCAGACTGGTGAACATTAAAGAAATCAGGACTATAACGTAGCAGTTGTTGATTGTACACCTTGCTTTCTCAACTACTGACAGTGGGAGAATTCACTTCTCTCTCTGATCTTAACTTTTGTTTTCTATAACTGTAATGGGATTAGATGATTTCAGACTTTTAAAAAAATCTGGATCTGGTGTTTTATGATTTCATGATTTTAAGATGCTGATAAATTTTAGTCACTGTTATTCTAATAGGAAGAAAATTTCAATAAAATAGGCCCAGAATGGTACACACTTTACGCTGTTTTTAAATGTCGAAACAAGATTCTAGAACTCATACAGAAGGAGGTTGTTTGCACCTTCTGTCTTTAAACTGGTTTTTCTCTGTTGTAACTCGTTTAAAAATAGATTTTATTTGGACGGTTTATTACATACATTTCAAAGACTATGAAGATATAGAAAAACATTATGTAGAAGTTACTGAAGTGGATTATACAAGTTGAGTCTAGTCTTAAATTTTGTACGCTGTGTCATTATAAAATCTAAATGGCTTAAAATTAGATAGATGTAGAATTCTTTCTGACTACTTATGACCGTGTTTGACCCCACTGATTGTTCCCTGATTATCTCATCCTGCTCATTTAGAAGTCACCCTGATATGCTTGAAATTCCCCAGACTTACTGCCCTGTCAAATACTTGTCTTAGCACACACTGTTCTCTTTATAGCGATGCTTTATAGGAACACACCTTCTTGTCTTCTTAATCAAACCATTCTTTTCCAAATTTTCAAGAAGACATCTCCTTTAGGAAATTCTCCCACCCTCCAACTCAACTCTATCATGAGGTGGATAGGTATCCTTCCTTTGTGTTCTTTAGTACACTGTATTAGCTCTACAAATGAGCTCCATAACAACAAAAATTGTGTCTGTACATCTTGTTTTCCTAGCATCTAGTGCAAAGACTGAATATTAACATATGTTTGTTGCATGGATAAGAGTTAATATTTCTATCTACCCTCCCCATTCATCCATCTTCCTCAAAGAGTATGAAATGATGTCTAAAGTAAGTAAGTACCTAAGAAAAGATAAGTAGCTATTTTCTTTCTATTTTCTCTTCCATATCCAGGTTCCCATATGACTCTTCCACTTCTGCTACTACTAATAATGATAATAACATCTTAATTGAATCTTTCTACTTATCAGAATTGGTCCTTATGCTGCATCAGCACCTTCTGGCTCCAAGAAAAGTTTCCATTAATTTATTCATTTCAATCTGATTGAGATTCTTTGTATTTCCGTTTCAAGATATTGTCTCTCACTCTTTTATTAAATTTAATTTTATTTCATTCTCACTCTTAATATAAGAAAATATAGTTTGTGTTTTGACAACATGATTGAGGCATAATTGAAATATAATACATTTCAAATATACATCTAAAGCTACCACCACAACCAAGATAATGAATATAGTGACCACTCTTGTGTTAGTCTGTTCTCACACTGCTGTAACATACCTGAGACTGGTTAATTTAGGAGAAATGAGGTTTCATGGACTCACCGTTCTGTGGGCTGTACAGGAGGCATGGCTGGGGAGGCCTCACTAAACTTACAATCAGGTCAGAAGGCAAAGGGAAAGCAAGCATGTCTTCACATGGCAGAGCCGGGGAGGGAGAAAGAGTGAAAGGTGAAGTGCTACACATTTTTACACAACAAGGTCTCATGAGAACTCACTCAAAATCACAAGAACAGCAAGGAGGAAATTAGCCCACATGATTCAATCACCTCCTCTCAGGTCCTTCCCCCAACATTGGGATTTACAATTTGACATGAGATTTGGGTGAGGATACAGAGTCAAACCATATCATTCCACTCATGGACCCTCTGAAATCTCATATCCTTCTCACATTTCAAATCACAATCATGCCTTCCCAACAGTCCCCCAAAGTCTTAACTAATTTCAGCATTAACTTTAATGTCCAAATCCCAAATCTCATCTGAGACAAGCCAAGTCCCTTCCACATATGAGCCTGTAAAATCAACAACATGTTAGGTACTTCCAAGATACAACGAGGGTACAGGCATTGGGTAAATGTGTCCATTACAAGAGGGAAAAATTGACGAAAACAAAGGGGCTGCAGACCCCATGTAATATGGTTTAGTTCTGTGTCCTCACCCAGATCTCATCTTGAATTGCATTCTCATAATTCCCATGTGGGAGAGACACTGTGGGAGAGATGCAGTGGGAGATAATTTGAATCATGAGCACGCTTTCCCCCATACTGTTCAAGTGATAGTTAACAAGTCTCACAAGAGCTGACGGTTTTATCACGGGTTTCCGCTTTCGAATCTTCCTCATTTTTCACTTGCCGCTACCATATAACAAGTACGTTTCACCTCCTACCAGGATTCTGAGGCCTCCCCAGCCATGCAGAACTGTAAGTCCAATTAAAACTCTTTTTCTTCCCAGTCTCGGGTACGTCTTTATCAGCAGTGTGAAAACAGACTAAAACAGTAAATTGGTACCAGTAGAGTGAGGCATTGCTGAAATGATACCTGAAAATGTGGAAGCGACTTTGGAACTGGGTATCAGGCAGAGGTTGGAAAAGTTTGGAGGGCTCAAAAGAAGGCAGAAAAATGTGAGAAAATTTGGAACCTCCTAGAGACTTGTTGAGTGGCTTTGACACAAATACTGATAGTGATGTCAAAAATAAGGTCCAGGCTGACGTGGTCTCAGATGGAGATGAGGAACTTGTTAGGAACTGGAGCAAAGGGGACTCTTGTTATGTTTTAGCAAAGAGACTAGTAGCATTTTGCCCATGCCCTAGAGATTTGTGAACCTTTAAATTTGAGAGAGATGATTTAGGGCATCTGGTGGAAAAAGTTTCTAAGCAGCAAAGCATTCAAAAGGTGACTTGGGTGCTATTAAAAGCATTCAGTTTTAAATGAATCAAAGCATACAAGTTCAGAAAATTTGTAGCCTGATGATGCAGTAGAAAGGAAAAACCTATTTTTTTTGAGGAGAAATTGAAGCTGGCTGCAGAAATTTGCATAAGTAACAAGGAGCTGAATGTTATCCCCAAGACAATGGAGATAAGGTCTCCAGGGCATGTCATAGGTCTTCATGGCAGTTCCTTCCATCACAGACTTGGATGCCTAGGAGGAAAAAAATGGTTTTATGGACTGGGCCCAGGGTCCTTATGCTGTGTGCAGTCTAGTGATTTGGTGCCCTGTGTCCCAGCTGCTCCAGCCATAGCTAAAAGGGGCCAAGGTATAGCTTGGCGCATGGTTTAAGAGGGTGCAAGCCCCAACCCTTGGCAGCTTCCATATGGTGTTGAGCCTGCAGGTACACAGAAGTCAAGAATTGACATTTGGGAACCTACACCTAGATTGCAGAAGATGTATGGAAACACTTGGATGCCCAGGTAAATGTTTCCTCCAGGGATGGGGCCCTCATGGAGAACCTTGGCTAGGGCAGTGCAGAATGGAAATGTGAGGTGGGAGCCCCCAGACAGAGTCCCTTCTGGGGCACTACCTAATGAAGCTGTGAGAAGAGGGCCACTGTCCTCCAGACCTGGAATGGTACATCCACAGACAGGTTGCACCGTGCACCTGGAAAACTTCAGACACTCAATGGCAGCCTGTGAAAGCAGCCAGGAGAGGGGCTATACCCCTGCAAAGCCACAGGGGCAGAGCTTCCCAAGACTATGAGAACATACCTCTTGCATTAGCATGACCTGGATGTGAGACATGGAGTCAAAGATCATTTTGGAGCTTTAGAATTCGACTGCCTTGCTGGATTTAGGACTTGCCTAGGCCCTGTAACCTCTTTGTTTTGGCCAATTTCTCCCATTTGGAATGGCTGTATTTACCCAATACCTGTATCCCTGTTGTATCTAGGAAGTAACTAGCTTGCTTTTGATTTTACAGGCTCATAGGCAGAAGGGACTTGCCTTGTCTCAGATGAGACTTTGGACTGAGGACTTAGGGTTAATGTTGAAATGAGTTAAGACTTTAGACTTTGGGGGATTGTTGGGAAGGCATAATTGATTTTGAAATGTGAGGACATGAGATTTGGAGGGGCCAGAGGCAGAATGATATGGTTTGGCTCTGTGTCCCCACCCACACCTCATCTTGAATTGTACTCCTATAACTGCCATGTGTTGTGGGAGGGACCCGGTGGGAGATAATTTGAACATGGGGGTGCTTTCCCCCCTACTGTTCTTGTGGTAGTGAGTAAGTCTCATGAGACCTGATGGTTTTATCATGGGTTTCTGCTTTTGCATCTTCCTCATTTTTCTCTTGCCACTACCATGTAAGGAGAGCCTTTCACCTCCTACCAGGATTCTGAGGCCTCCCCAGTCATGTGGAACTGTAAGTCCAATTAAACCTCTTTTTCTTCCCAGTCCCAGATATGTTTTATCAGCAGCATGAAAACAGACTAATACATCATGCAAGTTCAAAACCTATCAGGGCAGATATTAAATCTTAAAGCTCCAAAACAATCTCTTTTGACCCCCCGTCTCACATCCAAGCCACAATGATGCAAGGAGTGGACTTCTAAGGCCTTGAGCAGCTCTGCGTCTGTGGCTCTGCAGGTTACAGCCCTCGCAGCTGCTTTCCCTGACTGGTGTTGAGTGTCTGCTACTTTTCCAGGTTTATGGTGCAAGCTGTCAGTGGATCTACCCTACTGTAGCCCGAACGACAGTGGCCCTCTTCTCATAGTTCCACTAGGCAGTGCCCCAGTGGTGGACTCTGTGTGGGGATTCCAATCCCACATTTCCCCTCAACACTGCCTTAACAGAGCTTCTCCATGAGGGCTCCACCCCTGCAGCAAATTTCTGCCTGGATACACAGCTGTTTCCATACATCCTCTGAAATCTCAGCATAGGTTCCCAAAGCTCAACTCATCTTCTGTGCACCTGCAGGTCCAACATCATGTGGAAGCAACAAAGGCATGAGACTTGCGCCCTTTGAGTCAATGACCCAAGCTGTATCTTGGCCCCTTTTAGCCACAGCTGGATCTGGAGCAGCTGGGATACAGGGTGCCATGTCCTGAGGCTAGACAGAGCAGCAGGGGCCTGGACCTGGCCCACAAAACCGTTTTTTTCCTTCTAGGCCTCCAGGCCTGAAATGGAAGGGGCTGCTGTAAAGGCCTTTGAAATGCCCTGGAGGCATTTTTCCCAGTTGTCTTGGCTATTAATGTTCAGATCTTCTTTGCTTGTGCAAATTTCTGAAGCTTTGAATTCTTCCCCAGAACATTTCTGTTTGTTTGTTTCTACCATGTTTCTGGGTTGCATATTTGCTGAGCTTTTATGCTCTGCTTCCCTTTTACACAGACGTTCTTCTTTCAGGTAATTTGTTTATGCAAATGAGTGTTGGCTTTTAGAAGCAGCCAGGTCACTTATTGAACACTTTGCTTCTTAAAAGTTTATTCTACCAGATACTCTAAATCTTCTCTCTTCAAAGTCCCACAGATCTCTAGAGCAGGGGCATAATGCCATCAGTCTCTTTGCTAAAGCATAGCAAGAGTGACCTTTACTTTAGTTCATAATTAGTTCCTCATCTCCATCTGAGACCACTTGAGTCTGGACTTTACTGTCCATATCACTATCAGCATGTTGGTTACAACCATGCAACAAGTCTCTAGGAAGTTCCAAACTTTCCCTCATCTTCCTACCTTTCTCTGATACCTCCCAACTGTTCCAACATCTGCCTGTTACCCAGTTCCATAGTTGCTTACACTTTTTCATGTATCTTTATAGCAACACCACACTTCTCTTGTTTTAATTTTCTGTATTAGACTGTTCTCACTCTGCCATACAGACATACCTGAGACTGGGTAATTTATGGGGAAAAGAGGTTTAATTGACTTACAGTTCTGTGGGCTATATGGGAGGTATGGCTGGGTAGGCCTCAGAAAACTTAAAATCATGGTGGAAGGTGCAGGAGAAGCAGGCACAATATTCATATGGCAGAGCAGAAGAGAATGAGTGAAGGGGGACGTGCTACACACTCTATCACAAGAACAGCAGAGGGAAATTTGCCTCCGTGATCCAGTCATCTCCCACCAGGTCTCTCCCCCTATTTGGGAATTAAAATTCAACATGAAATTTAGTTGGGGACACAGAGCCAAACCATATCAACCATCAAAAGTTAAAACATTATATTTCATACACTCATATATATAAATTAAATATGCTAGTGATAGATATTATTTCCAGAATAAAATAATATTAAGAAGAAAAACAGGTTAGGTCTCTGTGCAAGCATTAAATATGATGGCTCTGATGATAGACTCGGGACATTCACAAGCAATGTGATGTATGCAAGTGACTGAATCTCTCAGAATCTGTTTACTCAGCTGCAAAATCTATATACTAGTAGTACTTACCTTGAGTTTATAATAAGATGTTACCTGGTAAATCTTCATCAGAGAAAGCACTTAGAATCACATAACGCATTTAATGATGACCTTTCACCCCAAATATGCTGAGTAATAGGAAAAAAAAATGAAAGAGAGTGGACCAATTGGCAGAAAACCTATATCACCCCAGAGCTCATGGCTACTCCCTAGAATCCCATCTGAACCCATTTGGGAGGTGTGGTGAGGTGCCACCTTTTAAACATAGTTTCTTTTTAGTAACCAAAAGACAAACTCTTAATAGAGATATTATACCTTTTTATATCTTAATTATTGTGATAATTACAGACATATATTGGACCTACCCTGCCTAATATTAGAATCTGTGTGGCTTTCAACACTGTCTCTTATTTATTGAAAGAAATACAAGTAATATGTATTTTGAAATGTTTGTACCAAAATTAGCTCCTTCAGTGAAATTTGTGCTGTCACTAAAATAATAGAGCAGAGTGCAATATTTTGCACTGAATTATGTAACGAAGACTTCCCTCTTTACTTTGTGACCATTACTTCTAGGGGGCCATCTACCACCTTAATGTCTCCGTATTAGACAGCTGAGTGGTTTCCCTGAATTATTTGTACCATTTTATTTCTTGAAAATCTCTGTGGACAGTTTTCAAAAGACCACATTTAATGATAAATGAATCTGTGGGGAGAAGAGGGGAAGATAAGAAAGACCTTTGATAAAAAATAAAGCGATGCTTTCTATCTTCAACTCTATTCTTCACTGTTTTTCCATGTAGATATGGTAGACAGAATTATTAAATGACCTAAGGGATGTTATTTATTTGTGATGGCAGGTGAGAGCAGATGTGATGAGAAGGAAAAGCAAGAGTGATAACTGAAAGAGTGGGAACTCAGGTAGGGAGTTTAGAGGGTGAGTTGAACCTAGGAAGGGCTAAGAATAAAATATCACTTGTGATGATTTCTTGTACTGAACATAATATATAAATAGGGGCCAAATTATTAAACATAAACATATATGGGTGAGTATATTATGAGTGATTCTTTTTGATCCTTCAACATTTTCATATTTTTCAAATTTTCTAAAATACTATTACTTGAGAAATTAAAAAAAAAATTATATGCAACCCTTTGCTTAAAATACTTTAGAAACAATTTCACACCCAATTTAACTTTAGCCTTAATTTTACAGAGAAAAAAATAATTGTAAAAATGTAGAGTTTAAAAAGCCCTCTCTTATTTCATTAACTATGAAGACTTATTAGAATACATTGTTATATAATTTCTAGTCTAGAAAGGACATTGAGAGGTCATCTACTTCATTTCCTTATCATCACACAAGATGCCTCTTAAATTAGCCAAGAAAGATTAGAATCCATCCCGTTTTAGACCTTTTGAGAACTTGCCATGTATTTGCGGGTACTTTTTAGCACTTAGTAATGTTTTGCTGTCAGAATACTTTAAATTCTGTATTTAATGGTAACCTGGAAAAACGAGTTTTGAAAGACTGACTGATTTGGAAAGCAGAGAATACTCTTAGCACTGAAGCACAATCTCTGAATTGTTTTTATCCTTCAAAGTCAGGTGAAATTACTACAAAGACTCAATGATTTCTATCTCCTTAAGTACAGTTTTTCTTCCATTAAGAAAGTGTTCTCTCATTCAGCAGTGCTTGCTTCCCATGGGATTAGCAACCTCACTGGGAAGAGCATGGGAAACCCATGAGGCAGGACCATTGACCATGCAGCAAGCATTTGCCAGGCTCAGTACTAGGCTCTTCTGGCATGCATTTACTTTGTTCTGAAAACATACTCTAACATATATGTCTTTAATCCCATTCTACAAACTACTCTGCCAAGCACCTATTCGACCTTCGGCTTCCCTTGTAGGAAATACTTCCATAGTGGCCTCTGGTCAAAAGAGAATCAAAAGGAGTTAACTCTTCACAGCACTCAGAGTGTTCCTCACATAATATGACTTTCCCAGTGGTCACGTGTGCCCACAATGGTCTCAGTTTAAAACTGGCAGAAATTATGCATCTGTCAACGCCCGGCTAAATACCACTTCTTCTCTGTGGTACCTTTACTAAATGTTCTCACCACCCTGAAAATGTCTTTATTTTGGCCATCCTCAAATATATAATTCTAATGTATGGACTGTAACAATGAACCTCAATTCTTTTCTGAGAGCTGGGGCTACCAAATATATACTTGTGACTTTAGAACCATAAACGTATTTCATATTTGATGGATGGATTATGAGTGGTTTTTTTCATCCTTCAACATTTTTGTATTTTTCAAACTTTCTAAAATACCGTGTATTACTTGTGAAATAAAAAAATATATATATACGCAAATTGAATAAATGACATGAGAAAGAGAAAAGTAGCCCATGATGGCCCAGGACAGGCCTGGCACTCATAGATTGGCCTTGCTGTATTCCTGTTGGATATGAAGCCACAGAACACCAACATCAGACAAGGGTACTCAGTGACTCTGATGAATCAAGACAAAAACATAACATTGCTTAAACCACAAAAATGGCCAAATATCCCCCGTCCTGGCTAATATGAGTGAATAGCGTTTCTTTGACAATCACAGCTTTAGCTTCTTGGTGTTCTTCCCACTTTCTAGGTTAAAAAAAAAAAGTAAGATATGCAGCATAGAATAACCCATATTGTGACAGCATCCCATCCAGAGTCAAACCCTATTTCACTGAGTTCTCATCAAGATCACCTAACACAAGCCTGATTGCTATTCTAAGTCCTGTTAACACTTTCTTTTGTGATACCTCACCAGTCCCCATTGTTCAATTATTTGTGTATTCCTAGTGGCATTGGTTGAAGGGCATTATGAGAATGATTGAATGAATGAATGCCATTTATCCGTATAGACATGATTATTTATATTAAACTCTAAGATCTGTGTAATCAGGGATGCCACCTTTCTCCTCTATCTCTAATATCTCACTTAAAAGAGTCATAGAATAAATGTGGAATAAACAAAATAATCTTGAGACTTTTGCTGCCTTCGTTAGTCCGCTATCTGCTAGGATCACTCTGTGGAAGGCGCATTCTATGCCATTGCCACTGTATTTTAACATTTACTACCCTTTTATGATCCTGATATTGGTACAAACTATAAGTAACCCATATACATTACTTTGAAAAAAATCAATGTAGTGCCCTTTTTCTAATAAAATCAAAATAATTTATAATAAATTAAAGTATATCCAGTAAATCCAGTAAGAAAACGCTTAGAATATCTACAGTAAGGATCCAGGTGTTTACAATAACTTAGAAAAAAATGAGTTTAGATTTAAGAAATGTAACGTAATATTTAACACTGAATATTATCACTTTTTCTTTGACATTTTAAAAATAAACACTAAATAAATGCATTTATTTTCATACAAAGAATCACATAAAAGATACAGTATCTACTCTATAGGTTTGTTGTATTGAAAATTCAAATAGGAGTGATGCTACATTCAGTAGCATAATTTTCCAAATTGATAAATAAAATCTTGATTATGCCTTTAAAAATAATTAATAACTTTACCTTAACATTCATGATTGTTGTAGTCCTAGAAATTTTAATATAAATTAAATTCATAAAAATATTTGTGTTTACTTGTACAGCAGAGTTATTGCCTTCAAAATGTATTAATATATATGTATATGTATATACATTTTTATAGGGACCATCTGGTGGGAATTCACATTTATGTAAAATGTAGCATTTCATTTTTGTATAGAAGAGTCCTACACATTGCACAGTATCTAGAATGTCTGACACTTGCCCATTTGATGCCATATATTGACCTCAAACATGGTGTCAATCAATATTGGCCCCATACATTTCTAGAACACCACCTCTACAAAGTCCTACAATTTCCAAAATACTTTAGCCTATGAACTCTCCTTATTCCTTCTGACCACTGAAGAGACCATAGATTTGGGGTGATGAAAAGGACACTGAATTACCATAGTCTTCTTAAAACCCCATAATCTCAGCTTAATTATGATTAAAACATCAGTCAAATCCAAACTGAGGGGCAAACTACAAAATAGTGAGCAGTACTCCTTTCAGCTGTCATGAAAACCATGGAACATGGAGAAACATAGACAGTATGGCAGAGACTAAAGGGCATATGACAACTAAATGGAATGTGGTTCTCTGGATGAAACTCCAGAACAGATAAAGGACATTGTTGGTAAAACTGGTGAAATCTCAATTAAGTCTGGGGTTTGGTTAATAGTAATAGGTCAATGTTGTTTTTCTCCTTTTGTCAAACCTACATGGGCCACAGAAGATAACATTGTTGGAAACTGAAACTGGACACTAGGTACATGGAAAGCCACTGTTCTATTGTTGCAACTGTTTGGTCAACCTGAAAATTTTCCAAAATAAAAGTTGATTAAAAATATAAGCACATGTTTGTAATCTCGGGAGAC
The DNA here is from genome assembly GCF_008728515.1 of Papio anubis. Taxonomy (NCBI): domain Eukaryota; kingdom Metazoa; phylum Chordata; class Mammalia; order Primates; family Cercopithecidae; genus Papio; species Papio anubis. The sequence goes on along the minus strand of NC_044985.1, from coordinate 14,305,620 downwards.
AGACAGGAGGATCACTTGAACCCAGGAGGCGGAGGTTGCTGTGAGCTGAGATAGCACCATTGCACTCCAGCCTGGGTGACAGACGGAGGCTGCATCTCAAAATAATAATAATAATAATAATAAAATAAGTGGAGATTGCACCTGATATAATTAACACCCTCGCAGCAAGCTAACTGACTAAATATAAAGTTTGTAACAGTCCTCAAAGCTCTACAGAATAATTATGCAAAATATTTTAGAAACTATTTTATAAAAGGGTAACCCATGACTATACATTTTAGAAAGTGAATTTAACTACACTGTATAAAAGCTGACATTTATAGGATATCAAAATAGCTTAGAGATGTAATCAGTTCAATGGAAAAAGTTAGAAAGACTAGCTTGTTTAGAATCTCCTGGCAGGGGCAATAAAGTTGTTTAAGTGACTAAGCATCGTTATTACTGCTGTATATATAGCCACTGCTTCTTTAGTGTAGTGCTATTGAATTTTTTGCCATGCTACAACCCTAATATAATTATTTTGAAAGTATTACATCATAACAACAGGTTCAAGCCAACTTTTAGCAGTGGAATTGTAGGATCAAAAATGTGTGTATATTTTTTAGAACTTAGTGTGAGCAGTATTGACAAAATGCCCACCAAAAGTGTTCCATCAATTTAAACTCCCAATTTTAAAAGACCATTGATGTTAGCTTAGGATGTGAATGTATGTCAAATATATTAAGCCAGTCTAGCTTATTTATACTTAAAAAAATATTAACATGTTTAAGTATGCTCAATCCAAAATTACTAATTTCAATCTATGTTTTAATTCAGTGTAATATTTTAATCTACTTAAAATGACAAATTGGGAGTCATAAATTCAATCAAAGAAAAAAAAAGCTCCTTTTCCTGAAAGTAAAAATTTCTTCTACCTGCACATGTTTTGGTTTTGCGAAAGTCTTTTTTCCCTTTTCTTAATGACTGTCATTTTATAATGACTTTAATGATAAACCTCATTTGTAATCATCTCTAATTTGCGGTTATATAGCCTGGTTATGATATGTGTCAACAATGACACATAATTGCTGTGTCTTGGGATTCATTAATGGAACAACATCATCTCCTCTGTTCAGATTTTTAGAGAGACCTTAGTTCCCTAGGTGAGGTTAATACTTTTTTCTTTTTTCTTTTTCTTTTTTTCTTTTTTTTTTTTTTTTTTGAGATAGAGGCTCACTCTCTTGCCCAGGCTGGAGTGCAATGGCGTGATCTCAGTTCACTGCAACCTCTACCTCCCGGGTTCAAGTAAATCTCCTGCCTCAGTCTTCCATAGTTGGGATTACAGGGGCACGCCGTCACGCCTGGCTAATTTTGTATTTTTAGTAGAGACAGTGTTTCACCACGTTGGCCAAGCTGGTATTAAGCTCCTGACCTCAGGTGATCCGCCTCCCTTGGCTTTCTAAAGTTCTGGGATTACAGGCATGAGCCACCCGTGCCAGGCCAGGTAAGGTTAATTCTATCTCAATTTATCTTCATGTGAAATTAAGAGTAACAGTAATTTTAAAACCCAGTCTTATCAGATAGCATTTGAAAAATGCAAGGAGAATATCCCACTGACAAAGCAGAGATGATTGAATGACAAGAACAAGTTTAACTGGCTAGTTCTATAGAGATCTTATAAAGCAATAGTCCTCCAGAAACTTATTTGGAAAACAGGTTTCCTTTCTTGCACACGTATTTATAAAGCATTGGTGGCTACAGAGTTCTTGCATGTACATTTTCTTACTTAATCTTGGCTTCGGAACCCTAGGAGATGCCAATTTCTCTGTAGTTATTTTATGGAAGAATTTATTGTATGTGTTCTCTTAGAGGTAAAAGATTTGTGGAAATGGTGCAGTGGGACCCTGAAATGAACCCTTAAAGACTCCGTAGACTGCTACTTTCCTAAAATAACACAACACCATCTGTCAGACAGAATTTGTGTGAAGAGAGAATAATAACATTTCATTTACTGCATACACCAGGAGAGCTGATAAATCTTTTTGAGGTCATGGATGTTTTTTGGAACAGTTTCAATTTACATTTTATTTGTGAAGATAGCTGTCAGGAGGCACATTGGAAGCAGTCAGTGGTGTGTCATCACACTGCTGGCTGCTCACCACACACCACGGCAAGGGAGAACACTGCATGTGTGAGACGGGAACACTGGGCCAGAGGGCCAGGGCCAGAGGGACAAGGGTGTTGAGCCCTAAGGGCCACATGCTTGGGATATTTTAGGGAAAAACACAAAGGAAAGAAAGTAGGTGTGGTAGATAGATTTAGTTCAATTTATTTCACTCTTTGAGTTCCATTCTGAAGGCATGGCAATAGCAACATTGACAAGTAAAATTGTTGATTATTTGTCTTCAGGGACTCAGTGCAACGGTGAAAATATTGAACACATGTGATGAGGAAGGTAATGAGCTAGATAATGGTAACATTTTGATGAGTATGGTAGGCTCTCTGTCCTTGAGGGACTCATAGCCTAGTGAAGAAGTCAAGAAACCAAAATAGGCAAGTCCAAGAAAATCTATGATGTATGCACCTAAAAGTATATGTCCTATGGAAGAAATTTATTTCACTCAACCCAAAGCATTGGAAAATGTTTTCTAAAAAAGATGATATCTGAGCTGAATCTGAAGGACAAATATGAATGAAGCTGGATGAGCACTGGAGGCAGAAATCATGCCAGAGGCAGAGGCAATGCCACAAACAGACATTCTGCCTCCTCCTCCTCATCAAAGTCACCATCATAGAAATAATAATGCTAATACTAATAATAGTATTTAGGACTTGGCAAATATTTTATAAGCATCATTTTATTTAATTTTGTTTTTAATTTTTAAAATAGATTTAGAGGGTACAATTATAGTTTTGTTACATGGATGTAGTAGTGGTAAGTCTGTGCTTTTAGGGTAACCATCACGTGAATTTGTTTACATTGTAATTTTGTAATTTTGATCCCACACCTCATCCCACCCTCCCACCCTCTCATCCTTCCCGAGTCTCCAATATCTATTATTCTACACTTTATGTCCATGTATACACATTATTTACCTCCCACTTATAAGTGAGAATGTGGTATTTCATGTTTTGTTTTGAGTAATTTTACTTAAGATAAAACCTTCAGTTCTGTCAAGCATGGTGGCTCACACCTATAATCTCAGCACTTTGGGAGGCCAAGGCCAGTGGATCACTTGAGGCCAGGAGTTAGAGACAACCCTGGGAGATATGGGGAAACCCCATCTCTACTAAAAATACAAAAACTAGCCAGGCATGGTGGCTCACGCCTGTAGTCCCAGCTACTCAGGAAGCTGAGGCTTGAGAATCCTTTGAACCTGGGAGGTGGAGATTGCAGCAAGTCAAGATCTCACTACCGCACTCCAGCCTGGGTGACAGAGTGAGACTCCATCTCAAACAAAAAAATGACAAAAACCCCTCCAGTTCCATTTATGTTGCTGCAAAATGCATAATTTCATTCTTTTTGTGGATAAGTAGTATTCCATTGTATATGTATAATACATTGTTTGAATCCAATCATCTGCTGAAAGTAGGTGCATTAGTACTCCTGTGCATTGGAAGAGAACTGAACTTCAAGAGATAAAGTAATATGGCCAAGAAATAAGCACTCAATAGTTGGGTTTGAACTTATTTAAATCCACACAGTCTGACTCAGAATATGAATTCAAAATCACCACAGTATTCTGCCCCTGCACGTATCATGTGCTTGTGTGTGGGCAGTGGGGGTGAGGAAGCAGAGCGTGGCTAGCAATTTGCTATAAGGCAGAGTATAGTAGGAGCTGGAGCAGAGAAATATGTGGAGATCAGGTCGTATTGATCTAAAGAGTTTAAAGTGTATAGAAAATGAGGAGGGAAGCATGATGTATTTTAAGTAGAAAAGGTAATATTGGCTTTCAGTAGCCATTTGCTTAAAGCAGTTTTTATTCTAATGTTTTATTTTTGGTGCTAAGGACAGCAAATTGCTTTATGAAACTAAATTTACATGGGTGTTCCTTCTAAAATTTAATATAAGTTAAGCCAGAAAATACATTAGCAATAACCGCTATGATAAGTCATAAAAAGTCCCAGTAAATAAAGTCATTATAGGATTGAAGATTCATCTTGAATCTTAAATAATAACCACATTTAAAAGTAAATTTAATGCATAACTTTAAAACAGATTCAAGAATAAAACTAGTACCATTAAGATTTTTACTAGAATTTTTTTTCAGGAGTGAGATATAGGTAAGAAATTAAAATCTCATTTTTTTTTCCATTCTGAAGAAATAACTAATTTTTTCATCAGTTGGCTTATTTTGAAGTGTTACTTGACATAAAATGGACTATTTATTTTTAGTGTAGGGGGCAGCCTCATAAACTCCTAGGTAGCTATTGGCAGGATTGTATTTATTTGTCCAAAATTGATTATAAACCATTTTCTATGAGAACTAGTGCGACATACAACTGATCCTTCCTACTATGATTCTTGTGTTTGTGAATTCACATTCTTGCCAAAATGTATTTAGAACCCCCAGATCAATACTCTTGGTTCAGTCATGACCATTTATTGATATTTGCAAAATGGCAAAATATCTGAGGTAAGTAAAACTCACCCCAAGTCTTCTTATTTCAGCTGTCATACTATAGGCATGTGTCCTTTTTTGCAGGCTATTTACGGCTATGGTTTTCACATTTTTGTATTTCCTGTTAGTGATTTGCTGTCTGAAATGCCCCCCAAGCCTAGTGCTGAAGTTTCATCTCGTGTTTCTACGCACAAGAAGTCTGTAATGTGCCTTATGAGGAAAATATGTATGTTAGATGAACTTTATTCAGGTATGAGTTACAGTGCTGTTGGCTGTGAGTTCAACATAATGACTCAACAATACATATTAAATGAGGTATCTTCATACTGAAACATACCCAAAATAAGGTCATGTATTGATTGGTTGAAGAAAGTATCATGGTCAGAGTCTATGAAACCCTAACCTCTGTATGTCCTCTAGGAGCAATGGTTCTGGATTTGCTATTCAGTGTAACTTCATATACAATAACTACAGTGAATAATGAGAACTCTGGGGAGAGAGAGAGAGAGAGAGAGAGATTTGTCATATATATATATATATATGTTTTGGACAAATAAATACAATCTTGCCAGTAGCAACCTAGGAGTTTATGAGGCTGCCCCCTACACTAAAAACATAATATTTATTTCACCCAGGCTGGGGTGCAGTGGCACAATCTCGGCTCACTGCAGCCTCCGCCTCTCTAGTTCAAGCAATTCTCCTGTCTCAGCCTCTTGAGTAGCTGGGATTACAGGCTCCAGCCACCACACCCGGCTAAATTTTGTATTTTTAGTAGAGATGCGGTTTCACCATCAACACCTGGTCTCAAGCTCCTGACCTCAGGTGATCCACCCTCCTCGGCCTCCCAAGGTACTAGGATTACAAGTGTGAGCCACTGCGCCTGGCTGAGAATGGACTATATTTTAACACACTCTTTGCTTAATGATGAATAGAAGATGAGTGAGAGAAGACAAATATCCTGGAGTGTGATAAATGATCCCGATGGTAGCAGAAGGGTGAGAGCAGTCAGCAATGGAGGCTGTCCTCACAATGTGAGGATGGGGAGAAGGGCTGATGCCCTGGTTTATCGATTTGCTGGCTTCTGAGGCAGTTCCCAGTGCCCTTCATGTGTGTTGGCACTTACGAACTTCCTTTATCTTTACTGTAATACAAAGAAGTAGCATAACTTGATAGAGGCTTAGAGGTTACTTAGTCTCTAGACTCTCATTTTCAAATAGAGCAAGTGAGGCACAGTGAGGGATGATGAGTTTCTTGGAAAACTAGGTTCTCTTACTTTTAATTTATTTCATCTGCCATATATCATCATTTCTCTTAAGACATTTTAAACTCTTCCTATGCAGTTTATCTGTGCTATGTATTTATTTAAACATGATTTGTCCAATTTAGTTGCAAGAAAAGAAAGCTCTGAATTAAACAGTGGGCCAACCTACTGATGTCTTAAACAAATGCTACGTTTGTAGTGGTCTCCAGGTCTGAAACTGCCAACAAATCAGTTGGGCATCTTTTCTACTCCATAAGTAGTCCATATCACACCTTCTATAGATGGGAAAACACAGAGTAGACTTTGAAAATGAATTTTTTCCCATTTTACCAAGCATATGAACTATCATTTATTTAGGTTTTAGAGTAGACAAATAATGGGATTTTATTGTATTGTCTGAAAATCCTTTCATTTCTCTTGACTGACTTATTTATTATATTTTCTCAGTAACTAAGAACAGATTCTCAGCTGGGTACAATGCCTTATGCCTGTACGCCTAGTGATTTGGGAGGCCGAGACAGGAGAGGATCACTTGAGGCCAGGGGTTTAATGACCAGCCTAGTCAACATAGTGAGACCTTGAAGACCTTCTTTCTCTCTAACATACACACACACATACACTCTTTCTCTTGCACTATCTCTCTCTCTCAAACACACACACACACACACACACACACACACACACAGAGAGAGACTCTATCTCTCTGTGTCTCTCTCTTTCCACATGTATAAATTTACAGGAACAGATTCTCTTTCAGTATAAATACAGAAGGATTTAATGAAATCAGAAAAATTATTAGTACTGTAATTTGTATATGTGTAAATGTGTCTGAATCATCTTTTTGTTCTCAATATTTTCCAGCACGTCTGTTGCAAGATTTTGACTGTGGATCCAGACAACCCCAATAGAATTTTCTTGTACAATTTGGGTTTTTATATTTAGCTGTATTTTTCATTTTACTTTTTAAATATACATTTCTTGCTAACTTTTATTCCCAATATTTGGAATATATTTAGAAAAATTTCAGAAGATTCTATGTATACAATTCAAATATCGGATTTAAACCATTATGTGGGCAAAGGGATTATAGTTACCAGACTATGTATTTATGTTTCCCTACATCAGTATTTTCAGGTTAATAAATAATAGGATGTTATAAAATAAATATATAAGATTGCTACCAGAAGTTTCCAAAAACTCCAAAAATAATAAAAATAATAGAAAATAGAGTGTACTACACAAAATTATGGTGAATATTATTTCAGAAAACATTCAGTGTGACTTTTTATGTGAGTGCATGCGTATTATACTGGAGAGCAATATAAAAGATATTTTTCCATGAATCATTGTATCTGTCTGTGTCCAGTCAGGACAGACTTTATTATTATTTGGGACGGAGTTTCACTCTTGTCGCCCAGGCTGGAGTGCACTGGCATGATTTCAGCTCACTGCAACCTCAGCCTAGTGGGTTCAAGCGATTCTTCTGCCTCAGCCTCCTGAGTAACTGGGATTACAGGCGCCCACCACCATGCCAAGCTAATTTTTTATATTTTTAGTAGAGACGGGGTTTCACCATGTTGTCCAGGCTGGTCTTGAACTCCTGACCTCGTGATTCAGCTGCCTCGGCCTCCCAAAAGGCTGGGATTACATGCGTGAGCCACTGTGCCCGGCCTAATTTTTGTATTTTTAGTAGAGATGGGGTTTCACCATGTTGGCCAGGTAATCCTCCCGCCTCAGCCTCCTAAAGTGCTGGGATTACAAGCGTAGCCACCACTCCCGGCCAGGACAGACTTTAATAAAAAATGTTTACTGGGTATTCAGAAAATGAACAGATTAAAAAACAAAACAAAACAAAAAACAAAACAAAACAAAAAACTGAGAAGGAGACGGTGCTCAGTTGGGGCTGGAGTTGCTGAGTTTGAAGGGGAGTCCTCATGGGACTGAGGGCCAGACTCTGAGGAGGGAGCGTCTGCTGATGGTGCTGGTGTCTCAGAGGGCACAGTGGTGCTGAGTCTGCAAGTGCTGCAAAGACTGCTTGTTAGAATCATCTGCAGCTACTTGGCAACCCAATCTGCTTGGGTCTTTGAGTGACACTTGACAGGAACACTTGACACTTCCAAAACAAAGAAGAGGAAGAACATGAGAAAGAGCTTTCCAATGACTCTCATACCTCCTCTTTGCAGACTCCAACAGGGAATCAGTGGGCAGAGGATAAATACGGTTTGCAGCGTCTGAGTCCTAGCACCACAAGGCAGACCAGAATGGTGGGATTGAAGCTAAGGGACATTAACTTAGTAACAGACATACTTATGCTCTAAGAACCCCATCTAGGCCGGGCATAGTAGCTCACACTTCTAATCGCAGCACTTTGGAAGGCTGAGGTGAGTGGATGACCTGAAGTTAGGAATTCAAGACCAGCCCGGCCAACATGGCGAAACCCCATCTCTACTAAAAATTACAAAAAATTAGCCGAGTGTGGTGGCAGGTGCCTGTAATCCCAGCTACTCTGGAGGCTGCAGCAGGAGAATCGCTAGAACCCGGGAGGCGGAGGTTGCAGCGAGCCGAGATCACACCACTGCACTCCAGCGTGAGTGAGACAGAGCTAGACTCCATCCCAAAAAAACTAAAATAAATAAATAAACAAATAAATAAATAAAAATAAAAGCCCTGTCTAGATATCTTAAAAATTTATTCTTCCCTTCCATGGGGTATGAGACCAAGTCTACATGCTATGCCAATTAATATAAGTCAAATGTCCTTCTATTTTGAAGTAACTGTTTCAATTACATATATCTACTAAAGCATATAATTGACCAGAAATCATTAATCTGATTGTCATGTTTTCTCATAATTGTAGATGTCCTCAAGTCCTTCCTAACTGAGTCATGTTATTTTCTGACTGATATGCTTTGGCCAGAATGAGAAGATGGAGAGAAAATTGGACTCTAAATTTTCAAAACAAATAGCAAAAAAACAGTAGTAAAAATATAACTACAGAATGTGGAATCTGAAAAAAAAAAAAAAAAAAAAGGAAGGTTTATAGGCATTACGCTGAAAGTGGGGCAAAGGGAAGAAAAACAAGAAGGAGATGGTGCTCAGTTGGGGCTGGAGTTGCTGAGTTTGAAGGGGAGTCCTCATGGGGCTGAGGGCCAGGCTGTCAGGAGGGAGCATCTGCCGATGGTGCTGGTGTCTCAGAGGGCACAGTGGTGTTGGGTCTGCAAGTGCTTCAAAGACTGCTTATTAGAATCATCTGCAGCTACTGAGTGTAGAGCAAAATATTAAATCTAGTGATTAAAATATACTTGGGTTGCAGCATCTGGGAATGGGACTATTAAAGAAAAATAGAGGTTGTGGCAATCAAGGAGTCAAATGGAGCATTGACTCTAAGATTTAATCTATGCAGATGGCAATTTACCCATTAAATATTTTTTGTGACTAACTCTTTTTGACATTAGGTGAGTGAACTGTATAATTGGTTTGTGAAGCAGTGTTCTTTTCCATTTCAACAATAATTCATCTTTTTTCCCCTACTCTCCTATTAAATGAGATAATAATTTCAAGGTATATGCCAGATGAATACTAGATGAATACAAGGTATCTCCTATTAAATGAGATAATAATTTCAAAATATATACAAACTTTTGAGGCAGCCAATACTTTTTTCCTAGATGTCTTTATTTCATAAATGAATATTTCTCCAAGTTATAAGATCAGTTTTATAGATAATAGTGAATAGACCCCATGTAAATGCTACGCGGTTTCTTAAAGAAGTGGTTGATTAAAATGACAGATAAAGTCATAGAAAGTTCTTTGAAAGCAGGAGACCTTCTTTGGAATATCATTAATTTGAGATCCTGGAGCTTGGCCAGTGTGTGAGTGACCTGAGTTCAGCCTTGTGGTATAGAATTTGAAAGTCAGTTATGAATTATGAGAATTACGATGGGTATTGGCATGGGAGGTAAAAGGCCAGGAAAATGCATGATGTTTTCCATTAGTGTGCTGGTGGGCTTAAGTTGAATGCAGATGGAAAGCTAGTTTCACTTTTTCATTGAATCATACATTGTTCTCAGAAACTAGTGGCTCATTCTCTAATTGACTAAGCTAGGTACCCAGAGGAAACACGGATTGTTGAAAATATTCAGTTGTCATCTTGAGACCTTGTAAACAGCACAGGGAGTATTGGTAAGTCCAACAAGGTAAGCAACAATGGTGTTTTCAGTACCATCATGAGGCTCTTCTTGCTACATTAAAAACCTGGATTTGAAGAGAGTCTTTGCTGACACCAAAACAAATCCTTTTAGAAAACTAATGAACTAGCATAGGCCTTAATTCTAGGATTGTCAATGCTATCTCTAAGCATTGTGATTTCCATGGACAGTCCATGGCACAAGAGTAAACTATATGTTTTAATGAAATTTTCCACACTGTGGTGGGCCTTTTGAAGATAAATAAAACCAGACGTTAGTTACAATGGTGAAAACAGATGTTATTCTTAACTACTGAGAGGGAAAGAGCAGAGTTGCGTTCCGATTTGCATAGAAGTAATGGTGCATTTTCATGAGAGAATGAGGGAGTCGAGGGGAAGCAAGCCGGCACTCAAGTAGTGTCAGGGAAGTGAAAAATTACAAAGGTTGGTCAGTGTAAATGTAATTAGTCTAGCTGTGTCTGTTAGCTGGCAATGATCACAGTTAAGATTCTATCCTCCCACAGCGACTGGGAGGCAGAGACCCTATCCTTCCTTTGAAATGTAATCATTATTACATTTCAAATTAATGGCTTTCAGGTCCTTGAGAAAGACACTCCTGACTTGTAGGAGAGGCGTATACATCTCAAAAGGACAGAGAGGTATTTAAACAATGTTAAGCTATGTTTAGCAAAGGATCTAAATAAGCAGGTCAGGTGCCTATTCATCCGGTGTTGGCTAAAACAAGCAGTAAATTCTTTTGACAGCCCTGAGCTTTTCTAGGCAGGAATTCAAAAGAAAGCTGGGTGGTTACAGAGACACAGTGAATGATCTTAGGGTAATAGAAGCCCTTCTAAAATTTAGTCAATTCTCTTAGAGCAGGGTTTTGGATGAAGTTATTACAAGCTGACAGTTCTTGCAGTTCTCAATCCGGGGTCAATTTACATCCTGCAAATCAAAGAAGTTTCTTGGAGGCCCCAGAATCTGAGGCCTCCTTAGAGTGTTACTTCAAAACTGGGCATTATAAAAATAATGTATGTAATTGTTGTATGTATTGTATCCTCTGAACTGAAGCTTCTACTTGGTGTAGGCACAGAGGACCACAGGTGGTAAGATATTGGACATGGAATACTCATTTTTCCAAGTGGAACATTAAGGTCCTCATCTTTATTTGAAGCCGTGGTTCTCATCTAGTTGCATGTTTTATGCAGTTATATCCTGTAGAAAGAAAGAAATTTAGTGTTCAGAATCTTTCTACTAGATCATGGAACTCGGAAATACATGCCCAGAGTAACAGAGGCCACCCAGAAAATGACACTAACAATTACAGGGAGCCAGACTGTCCATGCATTGTGACTAGAGTCCCTGGACTTTCCCTGGAGTAATTTGGCATTTATTCATTAAGGATGATATTTAAAGTTTCTGGAGATGTCAGGATCTACCAAGATACATTAAACAATTTGAACAACTATTTTCAGTAGTTATGTACAAGATTTGGTTTTGAAATGAACATGACATTTTAAAAATGGACATCATGGTCAAGCTACTGTTTATTTCCATCACAAAGAAACCAACTCATGTTTTCTTCTTATAATAATTCTGGTCTTACATTCTAGTAATTTGCTTTAGAATTTTTTAGAAAAGTGACAAAGCTAGCTAAATTATAGACATATGAATTTATTTTTTAAAAAAATTTTACTGAGGTAGCAAAGTTGAACTTGCTTGGTTGTATTAGATCTTTGTTGGATAGAAAACTAGTTACCAGCCAAGTGCGGTGGCTCACGCCTGTAATCCCAAACTTTTGGGAGGTTGAGGTGGTTGGATCACGAAGTCAGGAGTTCGAGACCAGCCTGACCAACATGGTCAAACTCCATCTCTACTAAATATACAAAGATTAGCCAGGCATGGCGATGGGCGCCTGTAATCCCAGCTGTTCGGGAGGCTAAGGCAGGAGAGTTGCTTGAACCCACGAGGTGGAGGTTACAGTGAGCCGAGATCGTGCCATTGCACTCCAGCCTGTGCAACAAGAACAAGACTCTATCTGAAAACAAAACCAAAAACAAAACACTAGTTACCACAGCAATTATGTAAGGCATACTTCCTTTAGTGTGTCTCTTGTTCATGCTTCACGGCCCTTCGAGCCTTCTTCCATCATAGCACTTACCACAGTAAATTATAGTAATACACTACCCTGTCTCCCTCCCTAAACTGTAAGCAACTTGAAGACACAAGTTGATCACCTTTACATAGCACCCAGAATAGTGCCTATTAGTTGTGTTCAATCTTTGTTGGATAGAAAACTAGTTACCGGCTGGGCGCAGTGGCTCACGCCTGTAATCCCAGCACTTTGAGAGGCCGAGGTGGGTGGATCACGAGGTCAGGAGTTTGAGACCAGCCTGGCCAACGTGGCAAAACCCCATCTCTACTAAAAGTACAAAAATTAGCCAGGCGTGGTGACAGGCACATGTAATCCCAGTCACCGGGGGGCTGAGGAACACACTGGAAACGCACTGGGCCAGTAAAAAGCCTTTTAATTAAATGTCCTGGTTGAGTTAAAGGAATGAATATGCTATTTCTCCATAAGTAACTATGTGTTATCCATTTCTTTCTGAAACTATATGTGAGGATTGTCTTGCATGAACCTAGGTTCTATGCAAAATCCCAAAAGTGATACTGTAAACTGTTAACCGAATCTCAGCACGTATGAGACAGATGGCTCCATTGCTTGGCCATTTTTGTTTTTCAGAGTCTTCCAAAGAGCTTGCCAAAAATTCTGCAAGGAATTATCCCAATGACCTTTAGATAATTTTTTTTCTTCACCAAGACCCTTGTTCCGTCATATATATCTCATAAGACAAATAATAAAGAGTACAACTGTGACTGTTAAATAATTTAATTCCTTATTTTTTAAAATATAGTTGGGATTGGGCCATAAGATATTTTATCAACTTATTCCCAGTAACTTACAACAACCCAAGGATTAATGTAGTGTAGGTACATAAGGGTGGGGGTAGAGAAGTGTTGATAAACGTAAGAAGGAAAGAGTCATAGTTGAAGTTTTCAATATTCTAAGTCCTGCATATCTACCGTGAAGTGTTTGTAAGTTTTACCAGGTTAGCAGCCATATTATATGGGTAGCATTCTCAATGAAAGGTAGTCCTCTCAGAGCAAAAGATGTAGGAATCTCCCCAAAATCACCTGTATTTTTTGAATAATGTTTGGTCTGGAAAAGACACAGTATATATAGCTATATGTCAAAACAAGTTTTATTTTGCCAAACAGAGCTGAGAACATGTCATACTTAAGATATCCTAGAGTAAGGTGCAGCCCTCCCATGGAAGCCAGAGTAAAGAGATGTCTAGCAGATTCTGCTTCCAATATACTTTTTCTAAAGATTTAACCACCTTACTATGACCTACAACTTTGCCTTCTTATTGTCTCAAGAGATGATGCTTGATAACTTTTTAAAATCCTATGTGGACTTCCAGACCTAGCTCCAATTCTGTCTCCTTCATAAACCCTTCTCTAGCAGCTCAGACTTTCCATCGCTGTTACAATTCGATCCTAAATCATCCTTTAATATACCAGTGTCTATTGAATATAATATTGTGTACAATCAGGCTTTACACCTTGTACAATTCAAGGTGAATTTTATTAGTAGAATATATACAATCCACTCTTCATCAAGTTGGGAAGTTAGTACTGCTCAATATCTGCTACTTGAAAATTCCTCCAAATAATGTTAATAAGTGTTTTATAGGGGTCAAAAACCCACTCTATAAGTTCAACAGTCTTGTTTTTTTTCACAAGATTTATCAGATTCTTTAATATGCCACTGAGCATTATGGATATGTAAAATGGGAGACTGATAAATCTACATCTAGATTTGTCTACTGCCATCTAATTCATAAATTTCCTTGGCCACATAATGCTATTTAACCTTTTTTTTTTTTTTTTTTTGCTTTTGGCAGAACACTTGAAGAAACTATTTTTTCTATGGAGCATATTTTATAAATATTAAGGACTTTTTGAGTGCATTGATCATATTAACTGTGTCATTTCACTTGCTGTAAATCAGGTACACAATTAAGTTCACAGTTAATTTGGGTACTAAAGAAACTAACATTTACTGAGTCCTGAATATGTACAATGTGCTATATTAAGAAGTGCATACATGTTAGCCTGGTTAATCTGTGCAGTATTCCTATGTTATTTTGGGGATTTACTCATTATATGGTTGAGGAACTAAATTCAAGGTGTAATGTTTCTGAGGTCAAACAACTGAGAGTTGTCAAAGTTTGGATATAATCTTGGGTTACTGTACAGTTTATGAAATGTGCAGTGAACCTACTAAGTCATTTCTGTTATTTATGTTGCACAACCATACATATTTTATATATTTTATAAGACTAACATGAGAAAGGCTTGTTAGTTAACCCACTTAAGAAAGTTAACATGGGAAACACTCCAATAGGAATTTGATAATTACTGTTAAAACTATCAATTTTGCTATAAAACAACTCATATCACTGCATTATTTCTCTATTTCAATATTTAGAGGCAATAACAAAAACAATTCCAAGGGATTAATGATCATATGAAGTTAACTGTCCTCAACTCTACCTTAGTCGATCAACTCCTTACATGTATCATTAATTCCATTGTAATACTACATATTTGAATTGCTATATCTTGAACAACCCTTTGATTTTATTGCTCAGTTGCAATAGAAGGTGTCATTATTACATCATTTTTGGTGTCCACATTCATTGTAGAATTAAAAGATGCTAACTCATGAGCTCAATTAGTCTTAATAACTGTAGGTATTTTAAAAACATGTTATGGTTCATATTTGGGGTATCACATCAGTCTAAGATTTTTTTTTCTAAGTCTAACAGAAAAAAATATTTTAGGGATCTATTAGAATGGTCAGGTGACATTAATGTTTTCCTGATAAACTATAAAACGCTTTTCTTATGTGGATAGTTAAGAGGCTTATTCCTATCCCCAAATGGTAGTGCGACAGAATACTTTGGTAAACTTTAATATAAATTTATGTTTACCTATCCAAAATCTTTTTCAGCAAAGGAGAGATGCCCCTTTGAGACTTGGTCCTATGGCTAACTGTATCTGATTTGTGGTCCTTTATCTTTCTGCAAATTATCTGAAGGTGTCAGAAGAGGTTTATGGTATTTTATATACTCAGCAGATAAGGTGGCAGGGAAAATATCAAGTTCATCCATTCCTGGAAGCTGATGAGCTGAGGAACAAACATACTAATCCTGTAAAAATTAAAGTCTGATGAACACTTTCTTGCTTATCTGTGAGAAAATCGAGAAATAAAGCAATGTGTTAAGTGAATGTCTTATTTGACCTAGACAGTTGATTATCTGCTTTCCTTCTAAATTGTCAGCTTCCCTTTTTGATCACAACAAATATCACAAAGCATAGAATCACTGTGATGTCTTTTCTAATTTCCCATGGGTGAGGTATATTTTTAATTAAAAAATATCTTAAAGTTAATATAACCCAGTTCATTGATGTTTGTTAAAAAGCACTAAGTGATACTGTCTTCCATTTGCTTTCTGTTTCATTGTTTATATAACCTTTAACATTTAATGTGAGAAGGCTGGTGCCTCACCAAAGGAAAAGAAAAACATCTATTCTGTTAGGTCTTTAATTTCATGTTGCAATCTGCCACGTACTGTTCCCTTTGATACTGTTCTTTCTTATGTAAAATATATACTGTTGCTTATCTAACAATAGGACTGTCACTCTTAATGTGACTTGCCTTCTTGCTTGCTTTGCAGTTTGTGGTGGACAAATAGGCTGATTTTGAGGTATTTAGATTGAAGGATGACTTCAATGTAAAGATAAGAAAGTTTAAAAAAAAGAATTCTAACAAAACTGGTGCGAATGAGACACTCGTGTAAAATATGCTGTTTGATTCAAATAATTAAAATCGGCATGAGACGATTTGAGAGTTTTTGGTCTGTGGTGCTCTATCCCTATGAAGGGTGTGGCCAGCAGTCTATAATGTGGCCTGTCATAACCCCAGTTTTCCAATCCGCTAGTCAGATTGAGGCAGTGGAGATTTCGGGCAGTGAATATTGTCATTCTTCCTAAAGATCAATCTGCTTAGGCACAACCGTACTCAGAATTTCAACTGAATGTAGCAATGATGGGTAAACTCTGGGGAAAGAATACTGGCATAAACTATGCGGGCAAAATGTAGTGCCATTTAGCGCATGCACAGGTTAATCTTGCCCCAAAGGTAGAAGTGATACACTAGGAAAGTGGGGAAAACTCTTTATGACTGGTATCTCATGACAGAGGAAGGGATAATTTTTGGTGATTACCCCAGAGTGCAAGACTAATTCTGACTGATGAAGAAGACGCTTCTGAGGAACATTCACCTCTTACTAGATACGTGTGATGAGAACCAATGCTGATGCTGAATAGAGTTTACATGCCTGTTCAGATGAGAGATCTACTAATTTTAACTGTTCGACTTCAGGCAAGTTGCATAACTTCTCCGTTTTTCATGAGCAGATTAGACCTAATGATCTAATCTACATCATAAGGTTTAGTGAAATATAATTGGATTAATACATGTAAAACTCCTTGAATGTGCTGAAAATAGATACATCTTTTTTTGCTTTTATTATTACATTATTATTCTATACATTTCGGACTCTTGCTGGAAGGAGAAGACAGTATGGCAAAGACTTTTTGTCAGTATAAATGAGTGCAAAACAAAAGAAGTAATGAATAAACAGCTTTTTCTGTGAGGAACACAATAAAAAAGGTGTTTTTGTTTGATTCTGAACTCAAATACCGGTAGATTAATTTGACTAACTTGAGCCATGACTTAATTCTGTTCATTGTAGCAGTAAGGCCTCTGCTCTATCTGCTCCCATACTTCATAAATCCCTTTACGGAATCTTACTGGTAGTCCTTCTTTTGACTCCAAGGTGTTATAATCTGGGGTGATTTCAAATTTTACAGTATGTTTTAGTTTACCTTTCTGACCTCCTTAGCTCCAATTACCTACATTTTAACATTTTAGCTCTACTTTAGCATTTGTATTAGCGTTCTCCAGAGGGATGGAACTAATAGGAGATATATTCATGTATATATACGAATATTAAAGGGAGTTCATTAGAAAGAATTGGCTCACGTGATTACCTAGGTGAAGTCCCGCGAGAGGCTGCCTGCAAGCTAGAGAATGCTGTTAATATGGCTCCCAGGTAGGATGGTGGCTTGACTCAGCCCAAATCTGAAAGCCTGAAAACCAAGGATCTAATATTAACACCTAATATGAACCATCATAGCCTCATCTTTGTGTGTGGCTCCAGTCTGAGGTCAAAGGCCTGAGAACTCCTGTGTGGTACGTATGTGGTGGTGGGGTGTTTCTCTGGTGAAAGTCCCAGTCCAACGGCCGCAGAACCTGGTGTCTGATGTCTGATGACCAAAAGCAGGAGGAGGAAAGGGTGTACTGCTCCAGGAAAGGGAGAGACAAAGAAGGGAGCAAGCAAACCGAATGCCCCTTTTTTCCATCTACTTTTTTTCTAGTGGTACCAGCAGCTGATTGGATGGTGCGTGCCCACATTGCAGGCAGGTCTTCCTCTCCCATTCCACTGACTCACATGTAAATCTCATCTGGAAACACCCTCACAGAAACACCCAGAAACAATACTTTATCAGCCATCTAGACATCCCTCAATCCAGTCAAGTTGACATCTAATATTAACCATCATAGCCATATCTTTGTTCTTGTCATCATGAACTTCTCCAAACTGAAATGTTACATTAAATATCTCAGTCGAGATATTTCACATTCTCCCAGTTTTCCTTTGCTTTTCCCAGTTTACCTTGTCCTTGACCTCAGTCAGAACCATCCTTTCTTCCATTCTGCATTCACTTTCTTGAAAATTAAATTTGTAATTGACAACAATTGTATATATTTATTTTGTAAAACATGTTGCTTTTAAATAGGTAAGCATTGTGGAATTGCTGAATCAAACTAATTAGCATATACATTAACTCACCTACTTAGTTTTTTTCTGTGATGAGAACACTTAAAATCTACTCTGTTCACAATTTTCACAAATACAATGCATTGCTATTAACTATAGTCACCATGTTATACTATAGATCTCTTGAACTTATTCCTTGGAGTCTTTTTAAATTGTGTATCACATGGCCATCCCTCTTTTTGCCCGAACCTCTGGTAACTAACCACTAT
Organism: Papio anubis; assembly: GCF_008728515.1. Classification (NCBI taxonomy): domain Eukaryota; kingdom Metazoa; phylum Chordata; class Mammalia; order Primates; family Cercopithecidae; genus Papio; species Papio anubis. Next base: position 14,287,327 of record NC_044985.1, on the reverse strand, counting down.
TCAACTCTCTTCTTCTATTAGTTCAGCCTTTTGTACCTACTGCATGTAAGTGAGATCATGCTGTAATTATCCTTTTGAACCTTGATCATTCCACTTCATATAATATTTTCTAGGTTCATTCGTGTCACAAATGACAGGATTTTTTCTTTTTTTTTAGGCTGAATAGTATTCCACTGTGTATATGTACCACATTTTCTTTATCCGTTCATCTGATAATGAACACTTAGGTTGTATCCATATCTCAGCAATTATGAAAAATCCTGCAATGAACATGGGAGCAGACAGATATCTGTTTGATATATTTATATAATTTCCTTTGAGTATGTGAATATACCCAATAGTGGGATTGCTAGATTGCATGGTAGTTTTCTTTTTAATTTTTTGAGGAAACTCCATACTGCTTTTCAAAATGACTGTATAAATTGACATTCCTTCCAACAGTGGGCAAAGATTCCCTTTTCTCCACATCCTCTTTAGCACTTGTCATCTTTTGTCTTTTTGATAATAGCAATTTTAAAGTACATGAGGTGTTATTGTGGTTTAATTTGAATTTCTTTGATCATTAATGATGGTGTGCATTTTTAAATAGAACTGTTGACCATTTGTATGTCTTCTTTTGAGAACTATTTCATTCTTTTGCCCATTTATTAATCAATTTATTTGTTTACTTACTGAGTTATTTTAGTTCTGCGTATATCTTGGATATAAACCCCTTATAAGATACCTGGTTTGCAAATATTTTCTCCCATTCTGTAAGTTTTTTCTTTACTGAGTATTTTTTTCTTGGATGTGCAGAAGCTTTCAGCCTGATTTAATCCTCTTTTTCTATTTTTGCTTTCATTGTCTGTGCGCTTGGGTTTGTATCCCCCCCAAAAAATATTGCCCAAACCAGTATAATGGAGCTTTTCCTTTGTGTTTTCCTCCAGTAAGTTTACAGTTTCAGCCCCAAAATTTAGGTCCTTAATCCATTTTGAGTTATTTCTATACATGGCATAAGGGTCCAATTTCATTATTCTGCATATGGATATTGAGTTGTCCCACCATCATTTATTGAAGAGACTGCCCCATCTCTATTTTGTGTTCTTGACACCTTTGCTAAAAATCAATTGACTGTAAATGTTTTGGTTTCTTTCTGGCTCTTTATTCTATTTCCTTGGTCTACGTGTTTGTTCGTATACCAGTACCATGCTGTTTTGATTGCTATAGCTTTATGGTATATTTTGAAGTCAGGTAGTGTGATGGTTCCAACTTTGTTCTTTTCTCTCAAGATTGCTTTGGCTATTCTGGATCCTTTGTGGCTCTGTTCAAATGGTAGGATTGTTTTTATATATCTGTGAAAAAAATGTCATTGGAATTTTGGCAGGGATTATATTGAATTTGTAAATCACTTTGAGTAGTATGGATATTTTAACAATATTAACTCAATCCATGAACATGGAATATCTTTATATTTACTTGTATTTTCTTTCATTTATTTTACTATTGTTTATGATTTTCAATGTACAGATCTTGCACCTTTTAGTTAAATTTATATCTAAATTTTTTTCTAGCTGTTCTAGCAAGTGTTTTTTTTTCTAATATCTTTTTTAGATAGTTCCTTGTTAGTGTATAGAAATGCTACTGATTTTTGTATATTGATTTTATATCCTTCAATTTTATTGAATTTTCTTATCAGTTCTAACAGTTTTTTGGTGGACTCTTTAAGGTTTTCTATACATAAAATCATGTCATCAGCAACCAGGGACAATTTAACATCTTTGTTTATAATGTGGATGTCTTTCAGGACACTTCTGGCTTTATTTCCTTTTGCCTTCTAATTCTTCTGTCACATCTGCCTGGAAAACTCCAACATGAGATAGCTCTCTCATTGAACTTTTTTTTTTTTTTTTTTTTTTAACAGGAGCTCCTGAGGAAGGCCAAATAAAGTCTTCTGATCAGCAAAGTTCATGCCCTCACATATTCCTGTTGCCCACTTCCATTTGTGCACTTAATACTTTCTGGTAATTTTTTGTAGTGATTATTTCAGATTGTCTCTTGTCTTTCTACTCCCTATCCTATAATGTACCTCCACCCTATTATACCTTTACATGTAAACAACATAATTCTGAAGACATAATTTTTATACAGAAAATTAGTGTATATATATAGAGTTTATATATAAAACATATATATTTGTAAATTTTAAATATATAAAATATATATAATTCAGAAACATGGAGGGCACATAAGTGTCATATAAATATTTAATATTTTTATTATCGTACTTAGCAGCAGCTGAAACCACCTCAACATTTTATCACTCTATCTCCATCTATCATCATGTTTCCTGTCTTATCCCACTCACAAAAGAAAATGTAGAATAAAACATTTGTCTAAAATGATCTCTTTTGTATTCTGGACCCACATCTATCTCTTCACATAAACAAATTGATTTTTCACTGTATTTCCCGTCTTGCCTTTGCAATCACTCTTCCCCATTAGTATTTAAACATATTTTGATCTCTGATAATCCTCTCTTCGACCGTAAGCCTTTGGTCATATAGTGAGTTTTCTTCCATTTCAAGGGCTCTAAAGGAAACAAGCTTTGTTAAAACTTTTTTGACATTTGTGTTTCTACTTTCTCTTTTCCCATAAATATTTTCAATCTCTATAATGTGACTTGTGCTGTGACACCTCACAAAACTGCTGGAGCAAATATCATCCATGTTCATTTTCTGATAAAATTCTATGAGTACCTTTTGTTTTTCCAGCATCTGACAATTTTATCCAAAGGCATCACAATCTCCTATTTTTGCACACAGCTCCTCAGCAGCACATTGATGATGTCATTTATTGGTGCCACTTATTCTGTTTCTCCCAGATGTTGATGATTCCCTTATTTCTCATCTCCATATGTGTAGTTTTATTCACATCTGTTTGTAAGAACTATTTATGTATTCTTTTTGCTCTGTTATTTCTTTCTTTGAGTTTGTTCTAGACTGGTATAGGTAACTATAACTGCATGTATATCACATTCAAAATATGAACCCTGAACTCAAGATGTCTTATCATGTCTTACTCTGCCATCTAAAATGTATCTACTTCTGTAATTACTGTATTACTTAGGAGCATTATCAACTTTAGAGAAGTCAAAAATGTACTAGTCTACCTTGACTACTCCTCCTTTTATACCTCCCCAAATTCAATCAATTTATTCAATGAATTTTTAAATTAAACCTCAAAAATCTCCATCATATTTACTTCATTCTCCATTATTATGGCTATTATGGCCAATACACTCTCCAAGACTTCAGTCTTTATTTGCCACAAACCATTAATCTACAATACTCTTTCTGAAATACAAACATGACAATAGCATAAGCTTATGTCAAGCCTCTGTGTGAAACACCAGTACATGATAAGAATTCAAGTAGTTTATTTGAATTGCATTTACTTGCACTAAGTTTTCCTTACCTCATGTTTAAATCTTCATATATATTGGTGGAAATAAAATAGCCAAGCATACAAAGTAATTGAATTGTTAGTAAATTGCCATTACTTATAAAAGTACATTTTTGAGCTTCAATGGACTTTTAATACAATCGCATATGTTCCCAGAAGCTAAAACTAAATCATCTCAATTATTAAACACAATAAAATCATTGTACACCTAGGTCTAATGTCATATTCTAGATGGTAAATTTGATAGTAAGTTTACAATGAGAAAAAAAGAAACTTTAGTTATCTAATTTGGCAATTTTCTTATTATCGTCAATAGCTATTTCAAATATTGGAATTTGTAGAACTGATGTGCTAAAATTTGACAATTTGAAAATAACTTTTCCAAGTTTACTGGAAAATATGAAGACTTGATTATATATAACAGCCTCTTCCAAGAGAAATAAGACATCTCTTACTAGAGCATTATTTTCTTTAGTTGGAATTGTAGCTTACCAATATATACTATTTAATAAATGATAGTTGAATGAATATTTGGTTCCTAAAGCTTTGCTCTAGGCTGCACTAAAAATATATGTACTTTTAGGATGGCTGTCTAAATGTCCCTGAATTATTTGTTGCCTACTTCTACCACATTTTTATGTATGACCATTTATTGTAGTTAATCCATGCATGCAATTTAATATTTATTTGTTGATATTGCACTAAAAGTTTTTTGAGATAGACTAAAACATTTGAACATTATGTTCTAATAAATTTATTTGCACAAATATTAGTTTGGGGGAGGGCATAATTTTTTTAAAAAGTACAATGCTGTGTTTAGCAGTATTTAAGCCTATTTGCTATTGCCTTTTGTGATGACGAAATATACTGCCTAAGAATTGTATTTCAAGATGGACATAGACCAGATCAGAACTTTTTTATACCATTTTAAGTGAATTTGGTTTTCTTTAGTACACTTACGAAGACTAATTTATATAAAGCTGACTAGTGTAAAGGAGATCTGGAGATAGTTAAATTTTTATAGCTCAGTAATGGCAACCAACTTCTTTATATAGACAGCACAAATTTATTTAACTTAACTAATTCTTTTATTTATTACTTTTCAAACTTTTCTTTTAGATGCAGGGGTACATATGCAGGTTTCCTATATAGGTACATTGGGTGTTAAAGGGGTTTGGGGTACAAATTATTTCATCACCTAGGTAGTAAGCATAGGACCTAATACATAGTTTTTCCACCCTTGCCCACCTTCCACCTTCCAGCCTCAGGTAGATCCCAGTGTCTGTTGTTCCCTTTTTGTGTCCCTGTGTACTCAATGTTTAGCTTCTATTGTAAGTAAGAACATGCACTACTTGGTTTTCTGTTCCTGCATTAGTTTGCTTAGGATAATGGTTTCCAGTTCCATCCACATTGCTGCAAGGGTCACAGTCTCATTCTTTTTTATGACTGTGTAGTATTCCATGGTGTATATGTCTCCCATTTTATTTATTCAGTCTACCATTGATGTGCATTTAAGTGAATTCCATGTCTTTGCTATTGTGAATAGTGCTTCAATGAACATATGTGTGCATGTTTTCTTATGGTAGCATAATTTATATTCCTCTGGGTATATACCCAATAATGGGATTGCTGGGTCAAATGGTAATTCTGTTTTAAGTTTTTGCAGAAATTTCCAAATTGCTTTCCACAATGGTTGAACTAGTTTACATTCCCACCAGCAGTGCGTACGCTTTTCCTTTTCTCCACAACCTTGCAGCATCTGTAATTTTTTTTGACCTTTTAATAGTAGCCATTCTGACTGGTATGAGGTAGCATCTCATTGTGGTTTTGGTTTGCATTTCTCTAATAATAGTGATGTTGAGCATTTTTTCATATGCTTGTTGGCTGTGTGTATGTCTTCTTTTGAAAAATGTCTGTTCATGTCCTTTTCCCACCTTTAATGAGGTTGTTTGTTTTTACTTGAAAATTTGTTTCTTATAGATGCTAGATATTAGACCTTTGTCAAATGCACAGTTCGTAAATACTTTCTCACATTCTATAGGCTGTCAATGTAATTTCTTTATGGTTTCTTTGTGCAGAAGCTTTTTAGCTTAATTAGGTCCCAGTTGTCAATTTTTGCTAGTAGAAGGGTCATACTGTGACTGTCATGAGACTTAGGCACTATTGCCCAGATAGTCCCCTTTTTCTTAAAAAATTATAAATTAATATTTTGCAATTGTATTGGTAAAGAGGTGAAAATAATCTGGGGTCTAAATATTATTATATCTTCATTAGTATTATACTATTCATTTTCCCTTCTGATCTTAAAAGAAATTAAAATTAGGTTATTTCTGCTGGCCCTATATAATTGTCATAGGCTCTAGTCACTATTCCTATAGTGCATAATATACCAGTCCAGGTCGGAATTAACAACTTTTGTTTTGAACTTTCTTATTGCCACTACAGGGGCCAAGGAAAAACTTTTCTTTTATTCTCCAAAGGCTCACAGAAAAAACAACTAATAAAAGGCAGATTAATAGGAGAAACGTCATGTACATTCACTAACATACACAGGGGAGAACTGATACTGGTAGGCTAGGGGAGGTCCCAGAATGCCAGTGGGACCTTGACCCCAGCCAGTGTCCAGTATGTTGACACTGTCACAAGAAGAAATTATAATCTCCATAACAAGTATGGAGATTATTCCAAAGCGAAAGTACACACTCAAAAAAGGGGATAGCGGGCATACTCAAGAGAAGGAGTCTCAAGGGGTTTGGGGCTTCCACTTTTAGGTTCATTTAACCAAGGGGTGGGATATTCATGGAGATTCCTCTAAAACGACAGAGATTTCTCAGAACTGTGGTGCATCTCGTTTTACACCAAATATGGGTATTCTTGGAACTGTCATGGTGCTGAAGGGTGTATGATTTAATATTTTAAGGGGCATATAATGAGGTCCTAGGTGAAACCTGGATCAAATCTAGGATTTCTCATCATGTTGGGTCCAGTTGGTGTTAGCCAGCTTGGCCCACACCCTGGTTTTCAGGACCTTAGTGGACCCTAGCTTATGCAGTGACTTCAATGATTTCCTTTTGGCTAGTCGTGAAAATTTTCTGTCTTGAGTTTTCTATTCTCCTGTGACCACTCTGTCACAGGATAATTATTCCTGTATTATCCCTGTCTCATCCCACACTGCCCCCCAAAGATTTCCACTTCTTATTCTTAAGGGTTGGTTGATGAGGGAGGAGGTCAGTCTTCTGTATCTATTTTCTGCTGATTAAGAGTGATAGCCCTGCCTAGCAAGAGCATAGAATTCTCTGGCTGCCTGTTCTAAGGGTCCCAAGGGCGGGTCATTAGAAGAATCCGAACCCAAGGTAAGGATTGGTTGGAATCCTTGCATTACCATCATTTTGACATGTAACCATTGAAACCTCAAAGATTAAAAACTTTACATGGATGTTAAACAAGCAAGGACCAAAGATTAGCAGTATTAAGGTGGCTACTAAAAGTCCCAGGAAAGGTAGATCAAACCATCCTGAGATACTATCAAAGGATATCTATCAAGTATGACACAGGAAATATCCTTTGATAGAATCCCACATGGTTTGAACAGTGGTGTTATTGAAATTATGTAACCAGGTAGCCTGCTGATAAATCCTTTGAACTTGCAGTTCAACACATCCTGAATTGTTAATATAAGAACAGCTGTTGTTTATTACTGTGCAAATCCCTCCATGTTCAGCTAGAAAATAAAGACTCATGCTGCTTCCCTGACCATTCAAGCAGTTCATTCTCTGGTTCTGTTAGGGCATCATACAATGATTCAGCCAAATACTGAGACCCAAATCCTGAAAAATCCAGGAAAGTTCTTGTTTCTTTGTGGAGGTAGCCACCTTTCATTCAATGGAGAAACGCTGGTTTCCTGGGCTTAGCGTGTACTCCTGATTCTTTTTTTTTTTTTTTTTTAAAGATGGAGTCTTGGTCTGTTGCCAGGCTGGAGTGAAGTGGCATGACCTTGGCTCACTGCAGTCTCCGCCTCCCAGGTTCAAGTGATTCTCCTGCCTCAGTCTCCCGAGTAGCTGGGATTACAGGTGTGTGCCACCACACCCAGCTAATTTTTGTATTTTTAGTAGAGACAGGGTTTCACCCTGTTGGCCAGGATGGTCTCAATCTCCTGACCTTATGATCTGGCCACCTCAGCCTCCCAAAGTGCTGGGATTACAGGCGTGAGCCACCAGGCCCAGGCCAGATATCTTCTGGTTTAGAAATCTGGTCCTTGGGTGGAGAGACTTGGTAATTTTTTCTCTCAGGAAGTTTGGGAGTTGAATGGAATTCTTATCTGAGTCCCCTTTAGAGGAACTGCATACAAGGATGGCATCCATATATTGGACTATGACTCCCCTTTCTAGCTCTAGCTCTCTTAATTCTCATGACAATATTTTTCTGTACAATCGAAGACTATCCCTAAAGCTCCGAGTCAGTACTGTCCAGGTGTACTGCTGGGTAATATTAGTTCCACGATTAGTCCACTAAAAGCAAACAAATACTAAGAGTCAGGGTGCAAAAGGACACAACAAAGCATCATTAACATCTAATAGCATAAACCAACTGGTGACTCACAGTATTTGGGTAAGTATTGTATAAGGATTTGGTACTATAGGATGTACGGTCATTACAGACTCATTAATAGCTCATAAGTCTTAAACTATTAGGCTAGTGCACAAGTAATTTCAGTTTTTACCATTACTTTTATAGCAGAAACTGCAATTACTTTTACACCAACTTAATACCTTATATTGTCCATCTGATTTTTGGGTACGGAGGACTGGAGTATTACCAAGAGACTGACACAGAATCAGAAATCCATGTTTTAAAAACTTCTCAATTAGAGGTTGGAGTCCTTGCCTGGCTTCTGGTTTGAGGGAATATTGACACTTCTGTGAGAAATTATTTTTGTCTTTTAAAGAGATGATCACTGGCTTAGCATGTATTGCTTTGCCAGGGATTTCTTGATCCCATACTTGTGGGTCTACTTGAGATCTTATTTTGGGAGGATCTCTTTTTTTCTGAGGCTAGGTTAGAATAAACAAGAATTGCCAATAAAGACATTTCCCCAGGGCCTGATAAATATCAAAGGGTGGCTAGGAGGTCCTGTTCTAAAAGGGAGTGGGACACTCAGCAAAACTAGAAGCTCATAAGTTACCACATAGTTTTGTAGCCTTCAGCACAGGGGCAAAATGAAGTTTTTGGTTTTGGGGTGCCATCAATACCAATGACAGTACAGTTTTTGGAGAATAAGGGCCCAGAGTATCCTTTAGGACACAGTAACTAGCTCTTGTATAGATTAAGAAATTAATATTCTTACCTGCCATGTCAGGAGTAATCCAGGGCTCCTCAGTTGACATGACTACGTCTTTAGTGGGAGCCACCAGGCACCTTGGACCTCATCAGTCCTCAGTTATGACCATGATGGCTTGCAGTGTCCTCTTCTCCCTTTGGGACTGAGGACAATACCTTTTCTAATGGTCCCCCTGCTTGCAGTGAGGACAGTGGGTGAGCTCCCCTGCTGGGGAGAGTTCCTGCTCCACTGTCCCTGCTTTCCACATTTGAAGCAGCAGTTATTACCTGCAGGTTTGCTGTTAGGCCTGTTTGTTCAGTGGGTGAGATGTCCCCTTTGGTGACCCTGAGATTTCAGGCCACTGCTTATAGTGACTGTTGTCATTTGGACCCACTGTTTATCCCACTGTTTGGCATGCAAGGTTCTTGCAGCCTTTTCAGCCCTGCCTCTATTATTGAATATGCTGAAAAACTACATCAAGCATTTTATTAATAGGTGTTTGGAATCACAAAGCCAGTTTCTGTAATTTTCTTCTGATATTCAGGCACTGACTGGCTAATAAAGTGTGTGCTTAGTAAAATTTGGCCAACATCAATACTGGGGTCAATATTAGTATAATCTCTTAGGGCCTCCACAAGGCACTCATGGAATAAAGCTGGGTTTTCTTCCTTTCCTTGAGTTATTTACCTTATTTTATCAAAGTTCACATGCTTAGTGGAGCATTTTTTCATTCCCTACACTAAACAAGTCACCATATGATTTCTTGTTGTTAGCTCATCTCGGCCCTGTTGATAGTTCCAATTAGGGTCATTGTTAGGCACAGATGTGGCCCCACACAGCCTATTGTTCAGGGTCCCCAGCTGACAAGTGTCAGCATAAGCTTGTGCCTAGACCAAAATACCCTGCTTTGCTTCACCAGTTCAAGACTTGTACAAGATAATATGCATATCTCCCCATGTTAACTCAAATGAGAGTGAGAGTGACGGAAATTTCTCCATTAATTTAGTTGAGTCATCTGAAAATTGGCCCAACCTCTGTCTACATTGTGCTGAGTCAGGCTCTGAAAAAGGCACGTGTACTAAAATGGTCCTAGCATCCCCACTGGCCACCTCCCTAAATGGGCATAACTTAAAATGACCAGGAACATAGAAAATGCTGCTGCAGGTGACCGCAGCAGGACTCTGTTCCCTTGGTAGACAAGGGTATATAGGTCGATACAGAAATGGACTAGCAGGACTCTGGGCACCGGAGATGGTGGAACTAGAGAAAGAATGGGGACTCAAAGGTGAGTAAGAGAGAGGAGCTGAGGGTGCTGGAATTGAGTCTGGGTTAAGAGGTGGGAGAAGGCTCTGAGGATGTACATTTCCCAAGAGGGATTCATCTAGGATAACTGTTTCTTGGTTTCCCTAAAGGGGTAGGAGCATAACAAAGGCAGCAATTCCCAGGAAGGTCAGGATTCTGATAAAATGCCGTGAAGGCCTGTACACATGGTATTCCACTCCATTTTTGTCTGATGTATACAAAAATGTTCTAATTGTAAGATTGTATTAAATTTTAGGGTTCTGTTCTTTGGCCATTAAACCCCAGAGAGTTGCCCATGACCTTGACTGCTCTTTGGGTCAACCTGAAAGATAAGGGGGAAATAACAGGATGGTTCTCTCATAGAAGCACTGGTCCTGGCATTTTTTTGTCCAGGTGCATGAGCATGGCCCTTACAATTGGCCCACTCCATGGCCAGACCAGAGAGACATGTGTCCCTGTTTCTTTGGCTGATTGCCTTGGATTCTAGGTATTCCCTGGATCCCCAGTGTTGCCCAGGTATCCATGGCCTCTGGAGCTTTGAAAATAGGAAGGCCTTCAGGGTTGAGTGGGATGAATTGTGAGCCTGTTTTGAAAGGGGCAAGCATGCCGATATGTGTCTGAATGTTTATCATCAAGTAAAACTTGAGATTAGAGATGATTCAGCATGGCCAATAAACAAGGACCTTGAAGAGACTCCTTTAGGACCATAGCCTACATTTGCCATTCCAGAGGACAATATCTAAGTGTCCTATCTTGCTGGGTTCAAAGAATTTGCTAAGCTTTTGTGTGAAATATGAGAAAGAAGCATGAGAAGAGAAAATCACAAAAGCAGGGTTTAAAGAGAGATAGGAAAGATAAAACAGTTCCCAACCAGGATCAGTGTCTTGGCACAGCTGGTCCCTTGGGAAAACGAAAGATGTTTCCCAGGAAAAAGTGATAGTGCTCCTTAAAAGCTGTCTAGTCACTACATGGTATGGGACTTTACTATCCTCATTAGCCTTCTCTCGGGGAGGACCCTGAGAGGGCATTTCAGAAATCTTCCCACCTTTGCTTATTGTCTGTAAGTGTAAACTGGGTTTTCCAGCTGGAAGGAGCAGAGGTGCTATGGCTGAGGGGAGTCATGCTGTAGTTAGTTTCTAGGAACAAGGAAGAAAGTAGGAGTAACTCTAGAGAGTAAGAATACTTGGACTCAGATTGGAGTGAGATTTACCAACTGCCAGTGGTTCTAAAATGGGGGTGATGATACTCCTGGCAGGATCATGATAAAGAGATACCAGTGGGCTAGGGAGATCCCAAAATGTGATGAGACTTCAACTACAGTTGGCTGGGGTCAAGGCTCTTGACACTGTAGCAGGAAGCAATTCAAAGATGAGTGGGAATATCTTGAAAGTATGGACATTTATTGCAAAGTAAAAGTACACACTTAAAAACAGGAAGGGCGGGCTTACTCTATTGAAGGAATCATGCACAAGGGGGTTTGGGGCTTCTACCTGTCTGCCTTCTGCCTACCATGTCACAGTTGATAGGTATCCTTCGATAGAATTCCAGGGGTTTGAACAGTGGGATTATGGTTATTGAAATTAGGTAACCAGGTAGCCTGTTAGTAAATATTTGGTTTTCTGTTTCTGCATTAGTATGTGGTTTGTGGGTTTCTTTAGTCAAGGAGTAAAATATTTGTGAAGATTCCTAGAAAAAGGTATGTGTGGAACTGTGGTGCTACTAATTTCTTCACCAAATATGGGTGTTCCCAGAACTGTCATGGCACTGGTGGGTGTGTGATTTAGCATGTTCATGAGCAAATAATGATGTTCTAGGGGAAATGTAAGTCAAATCCAGTCTCATTTTGGATCCAGTGGGTCTTAGCCAGTTTGGCCCAAACCCTGGTTTTCTGGGTCTTATCGGTTGCTAGCTTATGCAGCTATTTCAACAGTTTATTTTTTGCTAGTTGTGTAAAACTGCTGTCTGAAATTTCCTATTCTAATGTAACCTCCTTGTATTATTCCTGTCTCAGAACGACAGAGCAATTACCCCAGCCCCCGAGTAAGATACAAAAGCTTACATATCATCTTGAGGTTACAGAGGGAATAGGGGCTTGGATCATGACAAAACAGATGATGGCAGAAAAGCAGATTATGGGCTAGAGAGTAGAGGAGGCCTGGCTAGCAAAGGTGGTCTTGTTACATAGATGAAACCTCACAGGTAGCAGCCCTCAGAGAAAGTAGATGGTGAATGTTTCTTTCAGATCTTTAGAGATAATATAGTTTAGCTGTGTCCTCACCCAAATCTCAAATTGTTTCTCCCAGAATTCCCCTGTATTATGGGAAGTAATTGAATCATGGGGCCCAGTCTTTCCCTTGTTATTCTTGTGTTAGTGAGTAAGTCTCGCAAGGTCTGATGGGTTTATCAGGGGTTTCTGCTTTTGCTCCTTCCTCATTTTCTCTTGCTGCCACCATGTGAGAGAAGTGCTTTTACCTCCTGCTATTATTCTGAGGCCTCCCCAACCACGTGGAACTATAAGTCCAATTAAACCTCTTTTTCTTCTCAGTCTTGGGTATGTTTGTATCAACAATGTGTAAACAGAATGGTACAGTAAATTGGTACCAGAAGTGGGATGTTGCTGAAAAGATACCTGAAAATGTGGACGCAACTTTGGAACTGGGTAACAGGCAGAGGTTGGAACAGCTTGGAGGGCTCAGAAGAAGACAGAAAAATGTGGGACAGTTTGGAACTTCCAAGAGACTTGTTTAATGGCTTTGCCCAAAAGGCTGATAGACATATGTGCAATAAAATCCAGGCTGAGGTGGTCTCAGATGCAGATGGAGGAACTTATTGGGAATTGGAGCAAAGGTGACTCTTGTTATATTTTAGCAAAGAGACTGGGGGCATTTTGCCCCCACCCTAGAGATTTGTGGAACTTTGAACTTGAGAGCGATGATTTAGGGTATCTGGCAGAAGAAATTTCTAAGCAGCAAAGTATTCAAGAGGTGACTTGGGTTCCGTTAAAGGCACTCAGTTTTATAATGGAAACAGAGCATAAAAGTTTGGAAAATTTGCAGCCTGACTGCAATAAAAACAAAAACTCATTTTCTGAGGAGAAATTCAAGCCAGCTGCAGAAATTTGCATAAGTCACAAGGAGGCTAACATTAATCCCCAAAACCATGGAGAAAATGTCTCCAGGTCATGTCAGAGACATTAATGGCAGTGCCTTCTATCACAGGCCCAGAGGCCCTGGAGGATAAAGTGGTCTTGTGGGCTGGGCCCAGGGTGCCTGTGCTGTGTGCAGCCTAGGGACTTCATCACTTGTGTTCCAGCCACTCCAGTCATGGCCAAAACGGGCCAATGTAGAGTTTGGACTGTGGCTTCAGAGGGTGGAAGCCCCTTGGCAGCTTCCATGTGGTGTTGAGCCTGCAGGTGCACAGAATTCAAGAATTGAGGGTTGGGAACCTCTGTCTAGATTTCAGAAGATATATGGAAACTGCCTAGGCAAAAGATAGCTGCAGTGGGGAGACCCCCATGGAGAACCTCTTCTAGGGCAGTGCAGAAGGGAAATGTGAGGTCAAAGCCCCCACACAGAGCCCCTACTGGGCACTGCCTAGTGGAGCTGTGAGAAGAGGCCTACCATCCTCCAGATACCAGAATGGTAGATCCACCAACAGCTTCCACCACGTGCCTGGAAAAGCTGCAGACACTCAATGCTGAGACCAGCTCGGTTGTGGAGACCTGAACCCAGTGGCACTAGAGGAATTAAAGACACACACACAGAAATATAGAGTGTGGAGTGGGAAATCAGGGGACTCACAGCCTTCAGAGCTGAGAACCCCGAACAGAGTTTGACCCACATATTTATTGACAGCAAGCCAGTGATAAGCATTATTTCTATAGATTATAGATTAACTGAAAGTATTCCTCACAGGAAACAAAGGGATGGGCTGAAACAAAGGGATGGACTCTGGCTAGTTATCTGCAGCAGGAACATGTCCTTAAGGCACAGATCATTCATGCTATTTTTTGTGATTTAGGAATGCCTTTAAGTGGTTTACTGCCCTGGGTGGGCCAGGTGTTCCTTACCTTCATTCTGGTAAACCCACAACCTTCAGCGTGGGTGTCATGGCCATGACAAACATGTCACAGTGCTGCAGAGATTTTGTTTATGGCCAGTTTTGGGGTCAGTTTAGGGTCAGATTTGGGGGCCTGTTCCCGACAATTCAACATCAGCCCATGAAAGCAGTTGGGAGGGAGGCTGTATACCCTGCAAAGCCACAGGAGCAGAGCCACCCAAGACCATGGGAACCCACTTCTTGCATCAGCATGACCTGCATGTGAGACCTGGAGTCACAGGAGATAATTTTGGAGCTTTTTTTTTTGAGATGGAGTTTCATTCTTGTTGCCCAGGCTGGAGTGCAGTGGCATGATCTCGGTTCACTGCAATTTCCTCCCCCTGGGTTCAAGACATTCTCGTGCCTCAGCCTCAAGAGTAGCTGGGACTACAGGCATGTGCCACTATGCCTGGCTAATTTTTGTATTTTTAATAGAGACTGGGTTTCACCATGTTGGCCAAGATGTTCTTGATCTCCTGACCTTGTGATCTGCCTGCCTCATCCTCCCAACATTTTGGAGCTTTAAATTTGACTGCCTCAATGGATTTCAGACTTGCATAGGCCTGGAACCCCTTGGTTTTGGCCAATCTCTTCCATTTGAAATGGCTGTATTTACCCAATACCTGTACCTCCATTGTATCTAGGAAGTAACTAGCTTGCTTTTGCTTTTACAGGCTTATGGGTGGAGGGGATTTACCTTGTCTTAGATGAAACTTCAGACTGTGGACTTTTGAGTTAATGCTGAAATGAGTTAATACTTTGGGGTATTGTTGGGAAGGCTTGATTGGTTTTGAAAGGTGAGGACATGAGATTTGGAGGGGCCAGGTGCAAAATGATATGGTTTGGCTGTGTCTCCACCCAAATCTCAACTTGAATTGTATCTCCCAGAATTCATTCATGTTGTGGGAGGGACCCAGAGGGAGGTAATTGAATCATGGGGGCCAGTCCTTCCTGTGCCAGTCTCATCATAGTGAATACATCTCATGAGATCTGATGGGTTTATCAGGGGGTTCTGCTTTTGCTTCTTCTGCATTTTCTCTTGCTGCCACCATGTAGGAAGTGCCTTTCACCTCCTGCCATGATTCTGAAGGCTCCACATCCATGTGTAACTATAAGTCTAATTAAACCTTTTTACTTCCCAGTCTCGGGTATGTCTTTATCAACAGCATGTAAACAGACTAATACAAGAGGTGTCAAACTCTCAGTTAATTTTTCCTAGGTTGGACAAGGAAATGCCTCAGAGAAAGTCTGGCTGCATCAATGTAGATTATCTACAGATGCAAACATCCCCCGCAAACCAAGAAAACCCCCCAGCTTTTTAGCTATTCTTTCATATCAAGCTATTATAAGTAGCCATCTTGAACTACGTGAAGAAAATCTATTTTGCAATAAAATATTTTGGCTTCCTTCACCTCTTTTCATCTTCTTGCCCAAAGTGTTGGTTCAGCACTGAATTTTGAATAACACAAAGAAGCAATTCATCCTTGTTTATTGGTTACTCCTTTTAAGAAATAACTATTTAAAGATTTTGAGGTCATAAAGTCAATGAGAGTGATTAGAAATAAATACTACTTCTGTGTTTGGTAGTAAGTAATAGGCAAACGGTCTAGCAAAACATGCCTCTCCATTAACACTTTGGTTGAAAATTAACAGACATGTTTTTTATGAAGGGGTGTAAAGGAGTCATGTCTTAGTAAAAACATTTTAATCTATTTTTTATAATAAATGTCTTATCAAGCATTCAAATGCTACTGGTTGATTTGTTATAATACTATGAACAATTCCAATGTGTTATTGAAATTATGATACAAAGGAATTATAGAAGTTACCATTATTAGATTTGTTAGCCCAAAATATATAGCTTAAAGATCTGTTAGCTCTTTCCTAATTTATTCACTGGTATTGATAATCTTTGGATATCATAGAAAAATAAAAACATATACCAGAAAAATATGAAATATAATGATCTTTCCATACTTCAGATGCTTGCTGCCAGATAATTTGCAATTGAACAGAAAAAAATGATGTCAATTCATCATATTTTCATTAATACAAAATGACAATTTTTTAAAGTATAAGATAAAGTTTGATTAAAATTTTCAGTGGATGTATCAGTGCATATACAGATGTACATGTTTGTGTAAATATTAAGAAACCACCAAAATAGTCTGCACTTTCCTAAGGAAAAACATCATGTTTCAGAAAAATTTGCATTGATATAATTGCAAATGTACTATTGAATTCCACAGTGAGAATCAACAACTGACTGATTCATTCAGCTATGCATTTGCAACAGCTTTGAGATGAAAATGGGATGAATTTTAACAGTAAATTGTGAAGCCTAAAGTGTTTATAGCAGTCCTACAGCTAAGTATCATCATATTTCAGCTGATTTTACTTGTAATACCCACTGAGCCTGAGCAACATTAAAAAGTCTAGTTTTTTCAGGAGACATTGCTATTTATAATTGGTTTCTCTCATTGTCCCTCTGCTGAAAAAGTATTTACTTTACCTTCAAGCATTCCTGCAAGTCTACTGACAAGAATTTTATATTTGAGAGGAGAAGCAATGTAGAAAGAGGGTGAGTCTTGAGTTCAGACAATACTGAGCTTGCATGCTGTCTGAGCCAGGATTCAACTATAGGTAGACTGTTTCCAAAACGTATGCTTTCACCAGCTATGCTATGTGATATCTTAAAAATTGAGTCCACTCCCCTTCCTCCCTGTACCCTGACAAAAATAAACGGAGAGAGAAGGAACTTCTGGGCACGTTTAGGTTATTGTTGCTGGAGTTTGGTAATGTGTCTCACATTTTGCCGATGTATTCCTCATTCATTCTCATGTACATGCACATACATACACTGACACACAAGGTAGAGGAAAAGAGTATTTTTGGCAAAGGGACTTCTGTACACCACACTCACGAATGTACTGATCAAGGCTGAAATTATTAGCTTCTGTAACAATTTTCAAATCTCAGTGGCTTGATTTAAGAAATGTTTATTTCTCACTCTCTTAAAAAAAAGTCACTGGGAGATAGGTTTTCCTGGTTTCCTTTTAATCTTTAAAGGAATGTCCTGGTCATTCCGTCTTTAACTTCTTATAGCTAGAGGCACTGAAAGCTGTATTCTTCCTATACCTGAAGCAAAGCATGACAAATAAGAAAATATAAAGAGTTTTAGTCCTGATATTCCAAAACGTTAGGGATTTTAAAAGTTTCTGCCTATAGGTTCAGGATCTACTGTCTACTATGGTATGCCTTCTAGGTACCCAGGGACCATGCTGTGTACAAAGGTGGTGGGTAGGGGGAGTTGGCATTAGGAACTGTCAGCCTGACCAAGGAGGAGTATTAACTGATATTGCTAATGTATGGTGATCATAAAATCAGTCTGAATTTCAGTTTTGTTATTCTTTTTATTTAATAAAATAATTTATCAAACTATATGGTATATAGTTTTTTATTTTCTATACCCAGAGCAGATACCTCCCCAGTCGTGCTCTTGGTATGCACTGGAGACACTCTAAACCCAGTAGATACTCTTTGTATAATGGAAGCCACATTTGAAGAACTGGATTTTAGATTTGGATTCTTCATCTAGTACTCAAGTTTACTACTAGGCTTGAAGCTCCATCCCTAATTCTAGCTTGCTGTGCAGGGGCTGAAGGGTCCTGAGTGGTACTTGCCATTTTCATTCCAATTGGATTCCCAGTTAGTATTTATCAAAAGAGTTTTTAAATCATTTTTTTTTCTGAAATTAAAAGCAAAACAAAACAAAATATTCTGTAGGTTATATCTGCCTTTCTTTCTTGAGCTCTACATTTATCCACATTAATAAGAGCTAAGGCTTTGATTTACTTGACCAGATTACCTGGAGGCTTGATGTTTGTCCTGTTTAATTTAGAGTATGTTCAATTCCAGGACATCATGAACTGCTGTGTTTTTTTCTAAAAGATGAATGTGTTCTCTTCCACCACCATTACCTCCTGTTGAACAGAACCACGACTAAATGAATCTTACTTTTAAAAATGAGTTCTGCATATCCTGGTTTTCTTTCCTATTTTTGACTTTCTGTAGTTGCTTCAGTTTCCCAGACTCTATCTGCAGCCAACCTCATGTCTAGTTATCCTCAGTAATAAATGAGATGCAGTTATTTCTAATTAAGACATAAACATAAGATAAATATTCTGTTTATGACAAACATAAAGCTGTCAAGAAAAGTAACTCAGCCATATCTAGATTTGAAAACTATAACCTGGCCTACCTAGCACAGGGGCTCCCAACTGTAATCCTAGAACTTTGGGAGGCTGAGTTGGGGGAAGATCGCTTGAGGCCAGGAGTTTGATATCAGCCTGAGCAACACAGGGAAACCTTGTCTCTTCAGGAGAAAATATAACAGTTAGCTAAACGAGGTGACACACATCTGACCATTTTCTGGGAGGCTGAGGCAGCAGGATCACTTGATTCCAGGAGTTCAGGGTTATAGTGAGCTGTGATCACACCACTGTACTCCAGCCTGGGCAACAAAGAGAGGACCATGTCTCTTAAAAAAAAATAAATAAAATTAAATAAAAAAACACATCCTCTGAGTTCTCTAAAAGCATTTTTCTCAGGATTTTATCTCTTTCAAGGAACAAATCAGGATAATGAAAAATTTTAAGATCATGTCTATATGGCAGGAAAAATACATACATGGATATTATGTACCACCTCTCTTATATCAGCCTTTTTGAAAAGTTTCTTTTCGATGTAGGAAGGGAATGATTATCTGTATATGGTGAGAAATATAATTCTTTGAAAAATAAAATTTTGAGAGAATCTAGACATTAGCTTCTCCCAGTAGTTGAAATTTCATTCCTCATGAAATTTTCCACTAAAGCTTTTTATTTTCCTTTTATGTCTTGAGACATGGAAGTAGAAATTCTCAAAAGTCTGTTTTCTCGAGGAAACAGAAGGAAAGCAAGGACTACTTTGAATCATCCGAAGATAAAACAAATTCCAGTGTAACACGGATCAACTGTACTTTGTCTGTGGTGACTCAAACCTTTAGTGAGAATTGTAAGAACAGATAATCTGACAGTGTTCAAATGACAACAAAATTGCTGGTCAAAGAGTAAAACACTGTGATCAGATAGCAAACATTCAAGTTTGACTACATATTAGATAGTACAGTTAGAATGATGGGGAATAGATAGAAGACCCCTATGCCTTTAGGCTAAACAAATGTTATGGGTGAATTCTGCTTGAATTATTTTTATTCTAAAGCAATGTTAGTCTTTTCCCACCCTGTTCTCACAATCCAAAGAACCATCTGATTCTTTTGTTGTTCTAAAAAGCAACATCCCTTTGCTTACATAATAACAGTATGGCCAGTAGGGAAGCATAAGAGTTCATGATTCATTTTGTTTTAAGGGATCAAACAACTATTTTATTATTTTTAACTTTTATTTGAAGTTCAGGGGTCCAAGTACAGGTTTATTACATAGGTCAACTTTTGTCATGAGGGTTTGTAGTACAGATTATTTCATGACCCAGGTATTAAGCCTAGTACTCACTGGTTATTTTGCTTGATCCTCTCCCTCCTCCCAACCTTCATCCTTCAACAAGCCTCAGTGTGTGTTGATCCCCTCTATGTGTCCACGTGTTCTCTTCCTTGTCAGTGAGAACATGTGGTATTTGGTTTTTTGTTCCTGTATTAGTTTGCTTAGGATAATGGCCTCCAAATCCATCCATGTCCCTGCAAAGGGTAAGATCTTATTCTTTTTTGTGGCTGCGTAGTATTCCGTGGTGTATATGTAACACATTTTCTTTATCAGAGTTAGATCCCTTGACTCTTAAGACACCTCATTTTCTTTTTTTTTTTTTTTAAATTTATTTATTATTATTATACTTTAAGTTGTAGGGTACATGTGCATAACATGCAGGTTTGTTACATATGTATACTTGTGCCATGTTAGTCTGCTGCACCCATCAACTCGTCATTTACATCAGGTATAACTCCCAATGCAACTCATTTTCTATTCAAACTAATTTTTCAATAATTCACAACAGAGACCGAATACACATACAACCACTGACCAGGCGATTCAAGGCAATAGAATTCTGACTCACATAAGAAACTCAGAAAGTCAAATCATAGCCTCTCCAGCAGTCAGTCTAAACCCATCAGGACTTGTCAAGAGCCATCGCCTTCCCAGTTTGTATGCCACAGTGCAACTAAGGACCAACCAGAAAAAAAGAAGTATGCTCCCCAAATAAACATAAGGTGTCCTGTTTAGTCCACCTCGAGTTTCCATATGCTGACAATCTCCCATCAGATGTTAACTATAACCTACCCTTTTAAAATTATAACACTTCCATTTTCCTTGATAGCATTTAAATTCTGCCAAACACAAGTGTTATAACTAGCCTGAATAACTGGCTTCTGTGTGTTCCCACTTAGGTGGACTTTATTTCCTCACACCATATATTCTTCCTTTTGGCCAGGTTGTTCTCTTTACCATCCCACAGATTGAGAATGTTTGCACCACAAGCTCGGACTCCTTATTTACTCTCTTCCTACAATATCAAGTGCCCTCCAGTCCTTTCAGCTCAGCCTAATTCTATCCACCCATCAAGCTCTTCCTCATGTTCCAACTCTGCTTTGAACATATTTTTCATAATCCAGTAACTCCAAGATATACACTTCTTATCTGACCTTTAGTGACCCTAAATGTCTGCACTAAAATCACCAAATATTTGGTGTGTATTTTTCTTTAACCAGCAGAGTCACATTTATGTGCTCTCTGATAATGTAAAACATCAATTCAGAGAAGTACCATGTAGGATTGCATTGGGAGGTGAGTGGTACAGTTCAAATGCCATATTGAAGAAAACATGAGAATAAAGTGTCTTTGGAGCTCATGATAGTTTTATTCTTGCTTCTAGGAATTTGCTACATGTAGAAAAGTTCTGCCTTTTCTAACTCTCCACAAGGGTCTATGATGTTGAGAGGGAAGAACAGAAACCCTTGAGAAGAAATGTTAATAATGTGTTATGAATACGTGGTAGATATATACATGTGTCTCGTGTGTGTGTGTGCATGTGGGTATGTGTTGTTTGCATTCAGAGTTAATGTAAATAATGAGAAAATCAGTCCTCAACACACACACACACACACAAACTTTTCCTTTCATTTATTCTAAAAGTTAAAAATTGCAATTAGCACAGAGATCTTGGTTTTACTTTCCTGGGCTAACATTGTGGTTCTTAAATGGTTCAGTTTATCATTACGGAGTCTCCAATTCTCACTCAGCTGAGGAACTCAAGGTGTATAAATATTTTCCTTCTTTTTATGTGAAAACTACAAATTTGATAAGTATTAAAAATATACCTTAAAGACCTTAAGACCCCATGGAATTTGTCATTACTTTATGTAGGATGATTTATCCTGTTAAAAATAAATGCATTAATTATGGATTCATGGATTTTCAGATAGTATACATGTTAATTAGCTATAGTCATTGCTGTATATTTTATGTTCAAATTATCTCAGTTTTGGTCAGTGGAAGTTTGCTTTAGATTGGTTCTTATGTCCTTTTGCCATGACTTGAATAGTCTTTGAAAGTTTCTTGGTTTCTGGAGCAACAGGTTGTACCAAGCTCTCCTTCATGTTCTCCTGCCTCAAATATGAAATAAAGAGAATAAATATTTATCTAGAGAACTCTGGAGATTCTCGGTAAAATATTTGAAGAAAAATGGAATCTAGGGACTGGGGAATACTATAGAATAACAGTATGTAAGACACTTCAGTGGAAAAAAAAAACTAGGGGAAATGTGTTACTATTTTGACCCTCATAAAGTCATACTGATCATTTCTATTTAAATATTAGATAATATAGTTGTTTCTCTTTCCATTTTTCTGAAAGTAGTGGTTGCTAACAAACTATAATTATTTTTCTTCTTCAATTAAAATGCCAACATTAGTTTCAAAACAAGACAGTTATACCAAACTATAACTACAGAATAGAATTTAGTCCTTTCTGTGTACTTCCTTGTTTTTAAATAGTGTTTAACACATTAGATGTTTATTCAAATTATTTTTTTCTATATGAGAGGCTAGATAAGTGTCTGATGCATAGTTTGGTTCCCTTTCATTTGATTCCAGTTCTTTTCTCTTCTGAGGCATTGACCTTCCACAGCTCTATTCCTAGAAAGTAGAGTCTCTCAGTCCCTCATTTTTTCTTGGTGGAGTTAGCCCCTGGTTTAGAGAAGAAGGTTCACTCTACCTGTCCACTTTAAGACTCGGATAACTTTCATTTTCCCACATCTAACAATCTTCAGTGAGACCTCTGTCTCTTTCTTTGTGCATATATATATGTGTGTGTGTCAGAGAGTGTGAGAGAGATTTACAAATGAATTAATATATTCTGCCTCCTATTATTTTTTAGTAAGATAAAAATCTTAAATATTTTTGCTATTAATTTTATCTCTAACAAATCATATATTAATATCATGGCCTTAAAATATGTATTGTTGTTTTGTGAGCTAAAATTCTTTATTACATACAATCCTTTATCAGTTTAAAAACTTATGCCATCTGTTATAACAAAGATTATAATATACAAATCTAATTAATTTCAATTAGCATTCTTGACCTAGTACCAGTTATACCTTTACCTTTCTGCAGGGAATCAAACTGGTATCTAATGTCTTAGAGTTCTATATTATTAATAAAGAGCATATTAATTTAGGCTCTTTAAATTTTGCCTGAACTAATTTTTTCTCTCATGGTCAAAATTCGTTTTTTTTATTAATATTTCCACATAAATTATAGGTAAGTCTGCTGTAAAAATTGAGTTTCTCAGCCATCATTTAATAAGTATAAACATTTATAACCTTATTAATTCATGGGTTTAAAAATGATTCAAGCAAATAAAAAATGTTATAAAATACAACTATAACATAAAATAGTTTCAACTAATTTTGAAATATATTAATAGAGAAATATTACATCAAACCAGAAAAAAAAGGTGGAAACTCTTGTAGATTCATATGATTTTTGGATTATGCCCTGTAAAACCATTTTCCACATGATGCCCTTGTTTGCAGTTATAACACATTGAAATTGCAATTAACATCCTGTGTTTTTCATCACATTTACATATAGCTTTAGCAATTTAGTATTTGTGAAGAAAATAAAATTTGTATATGGAATTAAATATTTCACATTTTGCAATAAACTCATAACTACAGATCAAAAACATAAACACAATAATTGGCATAAGGTAAACTGATAAAATGTCTATTATCATAGAATTATTTAGTTAAAACATTATTTAAATATCAAGGACATTGATTAAGATAACTCCAGGCCAGGCGTGGTGGCTCATGCCCATAATCCCAGCACTTTGGGAGGCTGAGGTGGGCGAATCACTTGACGCCAGGAGTTCAAAACCAGTCTGGCCAACATGATGAAACCCCATCTCAACTAAAAATACAGAAATTAGTTATGTATGGTGGTGCATGCCTGTAATCCCAGCTACTCAGAAGGCTGAGGCAGGAGTATTACTTGAACCTGCTAGGCGGAGGTTGCAGTGAGCCAATATGCCATTGCACTCCAGCCTGGGCAACAGTGAGACTCTGTTCCCTACCTGGCCCCTAAAAAAGATAACTCCAAATTAGAATTAATGGTTAGGAAAAAAGTGGTTAAGAACATGTTTTTATTAATGGGGACAGAGGTCCTAAACTCAAACCCTCATTATTGTCAGAATCAGAGAGATTCCACTTTGTTTTTCTAAGAACCTAGGCTCAGGCTTAAATCTCTTATTTCTTTGACCTGTGGCTTCTTTCTGTGAAATCAAATGTTATTTTTAAATTTTAACTTCAAATCTGTTAGAAAAACATTTTTGAACATAATTTAATTCATATGTATTTTTGTTTTATATACAGAAATGTATTTTTGGCTAAAAAACCACATTCAATTAACATCTTCAAATTTATGACATTTTCAACTTTGTATTATTTACACATGAATCAATATATACATAATTTGGAGTTCAGCTTTCCAAACAGACAATTCTTTCAATAAGCTTCAATTTTCTTTTACAAAAACTTAAAATACTTCTAGCTTTGTGTTTGTGTGTATATAAGGGAGTAGAAATTCTTTATTTGCAAAACTCACCTGTTTATTGATATTCACATTTAAATTTGAGGTTATACTTCATATTCCTGCTAGGTTAACATTCTTTATTAAAATTAAAACTAAAATGCAAATGACTTATCTATTTCTTGGTACTTCGTACTCTATTTTTACCATGAAAAGGATAGTCTATTGTTATGTATTACCAACTACCTAAGTTAAAACCTGGTAATAATGTAGAAGTTATATTCAGAAAAACATACTTCTGTTAGGAGAGAATTTTTGTTTTTTATGATGTGAGAGAGTCTTTACTAAAGTATAAAACTTACGTTGTTAAATACTCTGGGGTAGTATTTAATCTATTACTTCTAGGCTGTGTCTTCTCAAAACTTCAAAAACCTTGCTGATACATTTTGGGGGTTTAACATTTCATTGAGGCAATTTGATATAAGACTTTTAGTTATTTTTTAAATTAAGGTTTCAATATTTAACAAATACATATATAGGTTGCCTCATTAAGTTGAAATTTCAGATAAATAATAATACAAATTTTGTACAAGAATATTCAAAGTATTATTTCATCCTTAAATTATATGTATATAATTTAAAATATATAAATAAACATATATTACTGTGACATGTCTCATATAATGTTTGGAACATATTTATGTAAATAAAAAAATCAACTGTTGTTTATCTGAAATTCAAATTTAATTGGTTGTCCTGTATTTTACCTAGCAAAGTCATGGTGCAAGTTTGAAGTCTGTAGGAGGACGAGCTGCAGACAAAAGTCCTCAGACACTGAGTTAAAGAAGGAAGTGGTTTATTGAGCCGGGAGTATTGGCAAGACTCCTGTCTCAAGGGCTGCGCACCCTGAGTGAGCGATTCCTGTCCCTTTTAAGGGCTCACAGCTCTAAGGGGTCTGCGTGAGAGGGTCGTGATGGATTGAGCAAGCAGAGGGTACGTGACTGGGGGCTGCATGCACTGGTAATCAGATCAGAAGAGAACAGGACAGAAATTTTTATAATGTTTTTCCATACAATGTCTGGAATCTATAGATAACATAACCAGTTAGGGCAGGGGTTAATCTTTAACTACCAGGCCCAGGGCCCAGCGCCAGGCTGTCTGCCTGTGGATTTAATTTCTGACCTTTAGTTTTTACTTCTTCTTTCTTTGGAGGCAGAAATTGGGCATAAGACAATATGGGGGGTAGTCTCCCTTAAGTTTATAAGCAAATCCAAATGTGTTTTTCTGTTGTTTTATCTTGCTAAGATTTTTAAGATTTTACAAAATAATGTGTTTGTGAGAATGGCAACTGATGATTTGTGTGTGTGTGTGTGTGTAAATCTTATCTTGCCTCAGATGTCATAACACAATCTGACCAGGATTTTAATTTTTTGGATTATTCTCTTAGGTATATGAGAACATCTGTTCCCATGGGAAAAAAAGAAAAATTGCCATTTTGGATCATTTCTGGAATGCCAATTCCAAGTTAATTTGAATGGAGAATGCAATCATTGAAAATGAATCAGCAAGGCAGAGACTTCTTAAAAACTTAACTAGAGAGTTACAAAAGAGGGTTTTTTTTGTTGTTGTTGGTTGGTTGGTTTTTTTATAGAGATATCTATAAAAAGTTTAGTCCTTGCAAAGAAAACAATAAAACATGGTTTTGTTTGTTTTTTGTTTTCTTTCCGAACCACAGGTGAAAATTGCTAGAGCCTCCAGGGGCAACAAGCAAATAGACATCCTCAGTTTAAGATTTCTATCTTAAGACACAAAGCTTTCTGAACTGAAAGCAGGTCATATATAAAACTTAAGTTTGGGTCTCTTGGAAGCAGAAAAATGTATATTTGGTCTTTGTTCTTTTGTCCAAATCACTATTTTGAAAGCTCCAGTATTCCACAATTTTGACAGATCCATATTATTCCATACCCTGACATTACTACACACAAGTGCTGTGAACAAAAGATGACAAATTTCGCATATTAAAATAATACTTTATATTTCTGGAATCTACTCAGGAAATTATAGAACTAGAAATTACATTGTTTTCAAAATTACAATGAAAGCAAAAAGTTGGACAAATAACAAGTCCATGACTATTTTTCCAACACATTTGAGTGACAAGATCACTAGACAACAATTGGCACCAAAGCTAAGTAGACACTAACAGCCACCAGGGAGATCAGTGGCAGACAGGAACACTGTTTTAACTAGAAAAATAAAGTTGGCAGGACATGGTTTAGAACATTTGAGTTTGGGAGACTGGTGAATTGGTGGAAAGGGAGTGAAACTTCTGAGGTCCAAAAATATAGGGGGAGCCTACATACTGTTGTTAGCTTTTGGTCAGTAAAGTCCACTGGGCACTCACTGACAAACTCAGGAGAGTCTTGAGGTAATTGTCCTCGGGATGCAAAAATCAGAAAGAAAAAGAACTGCCATTGCAGGAAAGGCAAAACTCCAGTGAAATTCTTCCCCCCATCTCTCTTACAGAATAAAAGCCAGAATCTGTGAAAAGAAGGCCATTAGCATAGTGGAGAAAGCCCACTGCAGCTAGAGAAGTAAACTGAAAAATCCCCTCTACTACTAAAAAAAGGGTAGAAATATACTTTGGTCAAAGAACTATAGTTAGGGCAGGGGCAGGAGTAGTGATGTAACTACACCCCTAATACCCTGAGAAATGGTGCCTTCCCATGTTTGAAGCAAAATTAGGGCATCACATAACTGTCTCCTTTGTTCCCTGCCCATGTCCAGGCTAACAAGCAGTAAATTAAACAACTAACTGCAAAAGGCAGACTCTCAATGAAGTACATACAGAGCAAGAATCAGAAACAGATGCAGATATGACAAAGATGTTGAACTATGTGAAATGGGATCAAAATAATCATGATTATTAAGTTAATGGTTCTAATGGGAAGCTGGACAACATTCAAAATCAGATAGAATTTTAGAAAAAAAAAGGAAACTGAGAAAGAGTCAACTAGTAATAGGGAAAATAACAGAAAAAATGTCTTTGTTGTACTCATCAGTAGACTTGATGTAGAAAGGAAATAAATATGTGAGTTTGAAGATATATTTATAGAAATAATTGAAATTGACTTTAAAAGTATAAAAAAAGTTATCAAAAGAAAAAGACAACATCACAATTTTCCAGGCCATTGTTAAACAGTAACAAATATGTGATAGAATCTCTGAAGGAGAAGCTGGAAGAATGAAGAGGGAGAAATATTTGAAGAAATTGTAGCTAAGAATTTTTCAAAATTAAAAACAAATGCAAAAATGAAGTTCTAAGAATCTCAGAGGACACCAAGCAGGATAAAACAAAAATGACAAACCAAACACCACCACCAAAATATTTGAAAGCAGAAAAAGGGAAAAATTTCTAACAGATAGAAGAATATAGATGACAATGATAAAAGAATTTCTCTTCAGAAATTATGCCAGCTATAAAAATAAAATATCATTTTTAAAGTACTAAAAGAAAAAACATTTGAAAACTGAACTGCCAATCTATCATTCTTTAAAAAGCAAAAATATTTTTGAAAGAATAAAAATTAATACTTTTCCTAGACAAACCAAACCCGGGAGAATTTCTTGTCAGAAGACCAATAATAAAGGTTTAAACTGGAAAGAAATTTTAGAAATTCTTCAGGCAAAAGGAACATAACACTGTAACTTGAATATATATGAAGATTTTTTTTTAAAGATAAACTAAGACAAAAATAACAGCAATGCATAATACATGACACAAGTAATGCAAAAGATGAATAGATTTGGGAATGCACAAATGTACTGTTATGTTCTACTATTCATGAAGCAGTATAGTATTATTTGGAGGCATAATTTAAACATTAAGGAGGCATAATTTAAATATTTTAGCAACCACTATAAATATTGTAAAAGACAGCCGTAGTAAACCAATAAAGTAGATTTTAAAAATCCTAAAAATTTCCTTAATTAACCATGAAAGACAGGAAAACAGAGGATGAAGAATAAATAATAGGTAGAAAAATAGAAGGAGATGATGGTAGATTTTAATTCAATGATATTTATAAGCACTCTAAGTATAAATGGCATAAAAACTACTTACAAGACAAAGATTGTAAAATTGTATTACAAATCAAGATCCAATACGTTATCGCTACAAAATCTCACTTTAAACATAAGGACGCAGGTAAGTTAAACAGTTGTAAAATATTGAAACAATAACCAAAATAAATATTTTTCTAAGATAAGTTTTTGAAGAGCAAAATACATCAATGATAAAATAGATTGATTTCAAAGTTTATGTGCTGAGTGAGCATAACACGAAACTTTGTGGGATGATAGAAATGTTTTATGTGAGTTATATGGATGCATGCATTTTTTTCAAATATGTTTGGACTGTACAATTAAGACATATGTTTTACTGCATATAAATTAAACCAAATAGATATATAAATGTAATATAACAGAAATTATAATTATGTGTACATTCAAGTAATCTTTCAATAACAATGTATTTCAAAGATATTTCACAGCTCAAAGAAATATACCAGTTTTGTCAAACTGGAAAAATATAATATTTTTGGTAAATGATATTTTTTATTGTAAGATATAAATAACAAAAAAACTTTTTTTTTTATTTTTTAAGTATACAATTCAGTGGCATCAAATACATTCACAATGTTTTACAAGTATTCACTAGTCATTTCCAGAATATCTTATTACAGCAAACAGAAACTCTCTACCTATTAAGCAATAATTCCTCATTCCCACTACACCAAGCCTAGGGTAACATTGGTTCAACTTTCTGTCTCTAAAAGTTTGGCTATTGTGGGTACCTCACATAAGCATAATGATATTTATCCTTTTGTGTCTGCTTTATTTAACTTAGCCTAATGCCTTTAACTTTATTCATGTCGTAGCATGTATCAGAATTTTATTCTTTTTAAGGCTAAATAATGTTCCATTGTATATATACCACATTTTGTTCATCTATCTTTTGAAGGATATTTGGGTTTTTTCCATCTTTTGGCTCTTGTGAATAATACTGCCATGAATGTTAGTGCACAAATATATACACCTAGAAATGAAATGACTGGATCATAGATACTTCTTTTTTTTGGGAAACATGTAAATTATTTTCCATAGCAATTGCATCATTTTATGTTCCCAAGAACAAAGCACAAAAGTTTTAATTTCTCCACATCTTCACCAACACCTGTTGTTTTCTCTTGTTAATAATAGACAACCTATTTTGTGTGGGGAGGCATCTCATTGCAGTTTAGATTTGCATTTCCCAAATGACTAGTGAGGTTGAGCATCTTTTCATGTGCTTATTAGCCATCTGCATATCTTCTTTGAAGCAATGAACTATTCAAGTCCTTTTTTTTTGTATTGGCTTGTTTGGTTTTTGTTGTTGAGTTGTAGGACTTCGTTGTATATTCTGGAAATTAACCTCCTATTAGATAAGTAATTTGCAAATTCTTTTTTCCTATTTAGCAGGTTGTCTTTTCATTCACTTAATAGTGCTATTCCACGCACAGAAATTGTTAATGGTGATGAAGCCAAATTTATATTTTGTTTTGTTGCCAGTGTTTTTTTTTTCTTCATTTTTAACAACCAAACAACTTTGGTTTCATTAATTTTTTTCAGTTATTTTTGTTTTAGAAGAACAAAATTTTATTAATTTCTGTTATTTATTACTTTCTTTCTCTTGCTAGCTTTGAGTTTTATTTGTTCTCCCTTTACTAGTTTCTTGAGGGTGGAAGCTTAGAATACTGTTTTGATAATATTTTTATTTTGTCAATGTAAGTATGTAATGCTATACATTTCTCTCTGAGCATTGCTTTTCACTGCATTCACAAATTTTGATATGGTTCATTTTCATTCCACTTAATTTCCATTTGGACTTAATTTTCTATTCATATGTTATTTATTTTTGGTTTAATTTTATTATGGTCTAAGAATTCTTGACAAAAATGTGTGTTCTACTATTTTGGGGTAAAGTGTTTAACAAATCTTAAATTAGGTTAAATTTCTATCATCCCACAAAGTTTAATGTTACGCTCACTCAACACAAACACTTCGAAACCACTTTTTATTTTATCATTGATGAATTTTGCTGTCCTAAAACTTCATATAAATGGAATAATTCAGTTTACTATCTAGTGTCTTGCTTCTTTCCCTTAACATGTTTGGAGGTTCATCCATGTCATTATGCAAATCAGTAGTAAGCATATAAATAGTATTTCATTACATGGTTGTATTTCTTTATCCATTCTTTAAAAGAATTATATTTTAAAATTTTTGTAGATACATAGTAGGTATATAATGGGGTACCTGAGATGTTTTAATATAGGCATGCAATGTTAAATAACCACATCATAAAGAATGGGATATCCACGCCCTCAAGCATTTGTCTTTTAAGTTATAAGCAATCCAATTACATTCTTTAGTTATTTTAAAATATACAATTAAGTTATTTCTGACTACAGTCACTATAAGGTGCCCTCAAATAGTAGGTCTTATTCATTCTTTATACGTTTTCTTTTTTAGCCATTAATCATCCTTACCTTCTACCCACAACCCTCACTACCCTTCCCAACCTCTGGTCACCATGCTTCTACTTTTTATGTCCATGAGTTCAGTTGATTTTATTTTTAGATTCCGCAAATAAGTGAGAGTATGTAATGGTTTTATTTCTGTCTGCCTTATTTCACTTAACATAATGATCCCCAGTTCCATCCATGTTATTGCAGATGACTAAATCTCATTCTTTTTTAGGGCTGCATGGTACTCCACTGTGCATATATATCACATTTTCTTTATCCATTCATCTGTTGATGGACATTTAGGTTTCTTCAAAATCTTAGCTATTGTAAACAGTGCTGCAACAAATGTAAGAGTGCAGATTATCTCTTTGATATACTGAGTTCCTTTCTTTTGTGTATATACCCAGCAATGAGATTGCTGGATCATATGGTAGCTCTATTTTTAGTTTTTTGAGGAACCTCCAAACTGCTTTCTATAGTGGTTGTACTAATTAAATTCCCACCAACGTTGTATGAGAGTTCCCTTTTCTCCACAACCCTGCCAGCATTTCATATTACCTGTCTTTTGGATATAAGCCATTTTAACTGGGATGAGATGATATCTAGAGTTTTGATTTGCATTTATCTGATGATCAATGATGTTGAGCACCTTTTCATATGCCCATTTGCCATTTGTATGTCTTTTTTTGAAAAATATCTGTTCAAATTTTTGCTTATTTTAATGGATTAATAGATTTTTTTCCTATAGAGTTGTTTGTGCTCCTTACATATACTGGTGATTACTCCCTTATCAGAGTGATACTTTGCAATATTTTCTCCCATCCTGCTCCACCCCTTTCTTCTGTTTGTCCATTCTTAAGTGCATGTGTATTGGAGTGTATCTTTTGGGGGGTTTATGAATAAAAGTGTTATAAAACTTATAGAAGTCTTTTTATGACTTTTTTACAACTATTATAGAAGTCTTTTTATGACTTTTTTACATCAGTTTTAAATTCACAGCAAAATTGAAAGGACATTATAGTGCATAGTCTCTACTCTTATCAACATGTGTCACCAGAGTGATACATTTGTTACAACTGGTGAACCTACATAGGTACAACATTATCACTCAAAGTCCATAGTTTACATTAGAGTTCACATTCTATGGGTTTGGAAGAAAGTATGGTGACATGTATTCACCATTATGGTAACATGCAGTGTAGTTGTACTACCCTAAAAATTGGTGTTTCTCCTATTCCTCCCATCTTTCCCCTAGCTCCTGAAAACCACTGATCTTTCTGATTATCCCCATAGTTTTGCCTTTGCCAGGTCATACAGTTGGAATCATACATTATGTAGTTTTTTCAGAGTGGCTTTTTTCACTTAGTAATAAGAATTACAGTTTCTTCCATGTCTTTTCATGGCTTGATAACTCAATTGTTTTTAACAACAAGAATTTTACTTTTTCTGGATGCACCAGAGTTTATTTTTCACTTACTGAAGGTCAACATGGTTGCCTCCAAGATTTGACAATTATGAATAAAGGTGCTGTAAATGTCCAGATGTAGTTTTTGTGTGATGGATTTTGGCCATTCTAGTAAATGTGTTGTGGTATCTCGTTGTTTTAATTTGCATTTTCATGATGACTTATGATGTGGAGCCTCTTTTCTTTTTCTTTTCTTTTTTTTTTTTGAGACGGAGTTTTGCTCTTGCTGCCTAGGCTGGCGTGCAATGGCGTGATCCAGGCTCACCGCAATCTCTACCTCCCAGGTTCAAGCGATTCTCCTGCCTCAGCCTGCTGAGTAGCTGGGATTACAGGCATGCACCACCACACCTGGCTAATTTTGTATTTTTAGTAAAGACAGGGTTTTTCCATTTCGGTTAGGCTGGTCTCAAACTCCTGACCTCAGGTGATCTGTCCGCCTTGGCCTCCCAAAGTGCTGGGATTACAGGCATGAGCCTCTGTGCCCGGCCGGGCCTCTTTTCTTATGCATGTTTTTCTTCTGTGTATCTCTTTGGTAAGAAGTCTGTTAGTCTCTGGTTCAATTTTTAATCAGGTTGTTTATTACTGTTGAGATCTAAGAGTTCTTAGATGTGTTAGTTCTTAGATGTGTGTTGACAAATATTTTCCTCACCGTTTGTGAATTTCCTTCCTGTATTCTTGACATTATCTTTCACAGAGCAGCAGTTTTTACTTCTAATGAAGTTCATTAATTATTTCTTATTTCTTTCCTTGATTGTACCTTTTGTGTTGTATATACAAAGTCAGCACTGTACCCACTGTCACCT
The DNA here is from genome assembly GCF_008728515.1 of Papio anubis. Taxonomy (NCBI): domain Eukaryota; kingdom Metazoa; phylum Chordata; class Mammalia; order Primates; family Cercopithecidae; genus Papio; species Papio anubis. The sequence goes on along the minus strand of NC_044985.1, from coordinate 14,254,248 downwards.
AAATTTCCTCCTATGTTGGCTTCTGGCAGTTTTATCATTTTGCATTTTACAGTTACATCTATGATTTATTTTGAGTTAATTTTTGGAAGGGTATAAGGTCTGTAAAAATATGTACATAAAAATATGTGTGTATGTGTTATATACTAAATATCATATGCAAATGTGTGTATACACACACCCCCACACATTTACATGTGATGTCTAGTTTTCCCCACACCGTGTTTTGAGTAGATTATCATTTTTCTATTGGATTGCCTTTTCTCCTTTGAAAAGATCAGTTGACTCTATTTATGTAGATCTATTTTGAGGCTCTTTATTTCTGCGCCATTGATCTATTTGTCTAATCTTTCATCAATAACACACAGTCTTTATTATTATAGCTTTATAGAAAGGGTCTTTATTATTATAGCTTTGTAGAAAGGGTCTTTATTATTATAGCTTTATAGAAAGGGTCTTTATTATTATAGCTTTGTAGAAAGGGTCTTTATTATTATAGCTTTATAGAAAGGGTCTTTATTACTATGGCTTTATAGAAAGGTTTAAAGCCAGGTAATATCAGTCCTCCAATGTTGTTCTTTAGTATTTTGTTGGCAATTCTGGGTCTTCTGACCTTCTATATAATGTTGTCAATACTGACAAAATACCTTTCTGTGGTTTTGCCTGAGATTGCATTGAATCTGTAGATGAGATTGGGAAGAACTGACAACTTGACAGTATTGATTCTTCCTTATTAACATGGAATAGTTCTCCATCTGTTTATTCCTTCTTTGGTTTCTTTCATTCAATGTTATGGTTTTCCTTTTAGACATACATTATCTTTTCAGGTAAATTCCTAAGTATTTCATTTTTGTGAGGTGCTCATGTAAATGGTATTATGTTTAACGGTTTTTAATTTCAAGTTCCATTTATTCATTGCTAGTATATATAAAAGCAATTAACTTTCTGATATTAATTTAGTATTCTGAAACCTTGCTATAGTCATATAATAGATCCGGAATATTTTGTTACTTTGAATTTTATATATAGATGAGCAAGTCTTCTGCAAAAAACAAAACAAAACAAAACAGCATTTTTATTTTTATTTCTATGTTTCTAATCCATACATTTTACATTTTATTTTATTGTCTCCCTGCATTTCCTAGGACTTCCATGAAAATGTCAAAAATCAGTGGTGAGAGGAAATATTCTTGACTTGTTCTTAGTAGAAAAGCTTCTAGCTTCTCACCATGAAGTGTGATGTTAGCTTTAAGTTCTTTGTAGTTATTTTTGATGAAGGTGTAGAATTTTCTTCTCTATTCCAAGTTTACCGAAAATTTTTGTTATAAGCAGATTTTTGATTTTGTCAGATGGTTTTTTGTATATCTACTTATGGGATCATGTAATTTTTCTATTTCAGCCTGTTGATGGATTATATTAATGGATTTTCAAATAGTGAATCAGCTTTGCATACCTGAGTAAAATCGTACTTGGTTGTGGTATATCATTATGTTTGTACATTGTTACATTGAATTTGGTAATATTTCATTGAAAATGTTTGCATCTGTGTTCATAAGAGATATTGATATGTAGTTTTTTGGTACTGTCTTTGGTTTGGGTGTTAAGATAATGATGTTCATAGACTGAGTTAAGAAGTTATTCTCCCTGTTTTTATGTTCGGAAAGAGCTTGTAGATAATTGGTTTAATCTCTTCCTAAATGTTTGGTAAAATTCATCAATGAAACTATATGGGCCTGGTGCTTTCTGCTTCAGGAGATTATTAATAATTTCTTTAATAGATATAGGTCTGTTCAAAGCATCTATTTTTTCTTGATTGAGCTTCAGAAGATTATGGCTTTCAAAGAATTGGTCTGTTTTATCCAGGTTATCAAATTTGTGGGCATAGGATTATTCATAATATTTCTTTATTATTATTTTAAGATTCATAGAATCTGCAATAATATAACCTTTTATTTCTGATATGAGTAATTTCTATCTGCTCTCTTTTTACCTTAATAAGCATTATTGTAGGCTTTTTAATTTTTTGATCTTTTCAAAGAAACAGCTTTAGATTTCATTGATTGCTATTTCTTATTTAATTTTATCAATTTTTGTTCTCTTATTGCTTTTCTTCATTGTACCTTAATTTTCTCTTTTTTCTTTTTTTCTAAGGTGGAAGCTTAGGTAATTAATTTTAGATCATTCTGATTTTACAATATATGCATTTAAATATGTTGTACAGTTTTCTTCAAGCACTTTTACTGCATCTCACACATTTTTTTAAGTTGTTTTCATTTTCATATAGTTAAAATTATTTTTAAATATTTTTGAGATTTTCTTTGACCATGTATTATTTAGAACTCTGTTTTTTTAATATTCACATATATTGGGATTTTCCTTTTTTTTGTTATTGATTCCAGTTTAATTCCATTGTAATCTGATAGCAGATATTACATGATTTCTATTCTTAAATTTGGCAAGGTATATTTTTTCACTCAGAATGTGGTCGCTCTTTGTGTAAGTTCCATGTGAGCTTTAGAAGAATGTGTATTCTGCTCTTATTTTTTCATTTTAGGTGGAAAAGTTTGGCTGTAGTGGGCTGGAGTTGTGTATTTTTTTTTCTCAGTTCAGCTAGGCTCTGATAAAACACCAGCAGTTAATACATTTTAAAAATAGGGTTTGTTGTTGAGAGCAGAACTTCTGAAGAAGAACAGAATGCTATGACATATTTCGAATGGTTCCTCTTCAGCCTCATCAGAATAACAGAACAATTTCCCTGTGATACTTACTGAGAACCTATTTGTGATTTTCAAGGTAAAACTCACAAAATATAGGACTCTCATGACTGAAATTTTTAATTCCCAGACTTGTCCACAATGAGTGTCCAGAAATTTTTGAATTTTAGTTCAGGTTTTTCTACCCCAACACTTGTTCCTGCAGTCCTTTCCACTACTGAGCCTGCTCCAGTTAAGTCAGGACTTCCTGTATTTGCCTGTCTATCTGTACAACTGGGGGAGGCAGCTTGCCCTGTGACCTCACTCTCCTGTGCATCTAAAAGAGTTGTTAATTTTAGTTTCTTCAGCCTTTTATTTGTTGTTTGGGTACAGTGGCAACTTACAAGCTCTTTACATGTGGAGTGAAAACCGAGAGTCTCTACAAAGCTTTTTAAGTGAGTAGTCTACCAGTACCTATTCTTTCAAAAAAAAAAAAAAAAAAAAAAAAGACATAGGATTTGTTGATCTTATTGTTTTACACATCTCCTTCAGGTAAGCTCTGATTTTGGTTATTTCTTTTCCTCTACTGGCACTGGGGTTGGTTTGCTCTTGTATCTCTAGTTCTTCTAGATGCAATATTAGATTGGTAATTTGAGGTCTCTCTTACTTTTAGGTATAAGCATTTAGTGCTATAATCTTTCCTCTTGTTTTATTTGTGTCCCAGAGATTCTGGTATGTTGTATCTTCGTTCGCATTAGTTTCAAATAATTTCTTGATATCTGCCTTAATGTTTTTGTTTATACAAATGTCATTCAGGAACAGCTTAATTTCCATGTAATTTATGGTTTTGAACACTTTTCTTAGTATTGATTTCTATTTTTATTGTGCTAATAACCCAAGAGTGTGATTGGTATAAATTATTATTATTATTTTTAATTTGCTGGAAATTGTTTTATGGCTGATTGTGTGATCAATTTTAGAGAATGTGCATGTTTAAATGAAAAGAATGTATATACTCTCTCATTTTTCTGTGGCAACTTCTGTAGGTGTCTGTTGGGGCCGTGTGATCAAGTGTTGTGTTTAGGTCTCAAATATCTGCGTTACTTTTCTGCCTTGATGATATGTCCAATACCAGTGAGTGTTGAATTTCACCAGTATGTGGTTATCTAAGTCTCTTTTAGGATGTTAAGGACTTGTTTTATAAATATTGGTGCCCCTGTGGTGGGTGCATTTTTAATTAAAATAGGTCTTATTATTGAATCGAACCCTTTATCATTATGTAATGTTCTTTTTATGTGTGTTTTTCTTAAATCATTGTTCATTTCAAGTCAGTTTAGTTGAAATTAGAATAGCACTACCTACTTTTTTCAGTTTTCCATTTGATTTGGTGTATTTTTTCGTCACTTTACATTGAACCAATGGGGGTCCTTGCATTTGAGATGTGTCTGTTGAAGACAGCACACAGTACATCTTGCTTCTTTATCAGGCTTGCCACTCTGTTCCTTTTAATTGGAGCATGTAGCTCATTTACATTCAAAGTTAATATTGATTTGTGTGAATTTGATCTTGTCATTGAAATGTTAGCTGGTTATTATGCAGACTTGACTGTGTAGTTAGTTGCTTTATAATGTCAATGTTCTATGTACTTAAGTATGTTTTTTATGGTGGCTGGAAATGGTGGTTCCTTTCCATATTTAGCACTCCCTTAAGGACCTCTTGTAAGACATGTCTGGTGGCAATGAATTCCCTTAGCATTTGCTTGACCGAAAAGGATCTCAGTTTTCCTTTGCTCATGAAGTTTAGTTTGGCTGGATATAAAATTTATCATTGACATTTATTTTGTTTAAGAATATTGATTATAGGCCCCCAATCTCCTCTGGCTTTCATGGTTTCTGCTGACAGGTCTGCTATTAGCCCAATGGGGTTCCCTTTCCAGGTGACTTGCTCCTTCTATTTGCCTTTACCATTTTTCTTTCATTTCAATCTCAGAATCTGTTGACTGTGTGTCTTGCTTAGAGACCATCATCTTGCATAGCATCTCACAGAGGTTCTCTACATTTCCTGAATTTGAATGTTTGCCTCTCTGGTGAGGTTGGAGTAGTTTTCATGGATAATATCCTCAAATATGTGTTCTAAGTTGCTTGCTTTCTCTCCTTTTTTCAGGGATACCAATGAGTCATATTTTTAATCTTTTTACATAATCTCATATTTCTCATAAGTTCTATTTATTCATTGTTTAAAAATTTTCTGAGTTATTTTTGAGAAACAGTTCTTGGGCTCTGAGATTCTCTCCATAGCCCAGTTGATTCTGCTGTTTAATACTTGCAATTGTATTACGGAATTCTTGAAGTAAGCTTTTCAGCTCTATTGGTGCAGTTAGGTGTTTTCTTAAAATTGACATTTTGTCTTTCAGCTCTTGAATTGTTTTACTGTATTCCATAGATTGAGTTACAACTCTCTGCTCAATCTCGATAATCTTTGTTCATATCCACATCTGTCATTTTAGCCTGGTTAAGAACCACTGCTAGGGAGGTAGTGTGGTTGTCTGGAGGTAAGAAGACAGCCTGGCTTTTTTAGTTGACAAGGTTTCTGTACTGTTTCTCTCATGTGTAGGATGATGTTCCTTCAATTTTTGATATTGCTCTCCTATGGATATTGTTTTTAGTTGTTATCTTCTTTGATGCTCTGGGGGGTTTGATTGTGGTATATATAATATGGGTTCAGTCAACTGACTTTGTTTTTGGAAGATTTTAGAGGGCCAAGGCTGAGCTTGGCACTCCTGGACTGTATGCTCCAATTCTGAGTGGCTGGCACCAGAACCCTGGCTTTGGTCTCTGGCCCCTAGAGGTTAGAAACCTGCTGCACTGGAGGGGCTGAGGTGTTCCTGGTCTGCTTGCCATGAGACTCCAATGGGTGTTGCCAGGCAAAGAGTTTCTTTGGGGCAGTGGGATCTTGTACTTGCTCACACATGCCAGCAGTTACCGAAGCATAGCAAGTTGCATGTGCATTGGCTGGGGCAGGACACTAATGGCAGTGGGGCTGCGACTGTTCCTGCGTGTGCTTGCTCCAGTGGCAATCGAAGCTTGGCAGGGGTGGGGCACTGGATAGGGAAGGGCTTCTGGCATTCATGTGCATGGTGGCACTAGCAATGGCAGTGCAGCTAGGTGCCTGTGCATCAGCAGGAGGGCATGGGGACAGTGGGGTGTGCTTGTGCAGTGGCACCAGAGGGCTGTGCACACAGATGCATGTCAGTAGGGGAGGAGAGGAGAGGTCCACATGTACGCACCCTGGCAAACCAGCGGAGGTGTGGCCATGGGTGAGTGCATGCAGGCAAAGTGGGGCGGGGCCTGGGGGTGCTGTACCAGGGGGAGGGTGCAGGGGAACTGGTGCATATCGGTGGGTCCAGTTGGCTGGAGAGCTCTGATAATCTGTTGCCATCTGCTGGTGAGGAACCTATGATGAGGGCCCTCAGAAAGTACCCTGCTAGGGCATCTGAGGCTGTGCTACATGGCCATGGCCATGCTGGGGCCCTTGGAGAGGTCAGCAGATAGGGTGGTGCTCAGATTGAAGTGACCCCGTCTCATAGACAAGACCACCCTATTTTGTCTAGGTCTGATAGTCATCCCAAGGCTAAAGTCTCTTAGAGTAGTATGGTAAGCCTTGGGAGATGGGTATCTCTGGCTGGCCATGCTCCACTGCAGACATTTCTGCCCCAAACCCTCTGGGCTCTGCACAGGCTGAAGCACAGCTCCTACTGCCTCTCTAAGTAGCTCTCGCTACCAGCTCAAGTTTCTGTGGTGTTTATGGGATCTGCTGATGCCAGGGTTCTAGAGGTCCGTAGCAATAGCGGGATACTCCTCACTTATTCAACTCACCCGTTCCCCAGGAGTCTCTAGAGACCAGGAAGAAGTTTTTGTGCTCAGTAGTCCCCTGCAGAGTTCCCTGCTACCTTTCATTTCAGCTCAGCGTCTGCATCCTTAGTCTATCGACTCTCAATTTCTGTCCTCTAAAGGTCTGTTCGAAGTGTGCCAGTCTTCTCAGCGTCCCAGTCTCTTGGTGGGAGATGTTCCTCTCTCAGTGGAAGATGTCAGCCATCTTGGGTCGTCTGCCCAGCTTTTTGTATTTTAACCATTCGGCTGAAGGTGTTGGACTATGTCATTGAGGTTTAATTTTTGTTGCAGTGATGACTAATGATGTAGAGTACTTTAACCATTTCTACATATTCTTTTGTAAAGCGTATTTCAAGTCATTTGCCTATTTTAGTTTCTACTGCTAGTCTATTTATTGTCGAATTTCATGAGTTGTTTATATATTCCATTTATGAGTTCTTAGGTGTGTATTTACACATACATTTTCACAAACTTTGGCTAGTGTATTCATTTACTATGTAATCACTTTGGATGCGTAAAGGACTTTAATGACAGTAAAGTCTAATTTATTATTTTTATTAGTAATCTGAGCCCCTTCTAAAAATGTTTGCTTGACTTTAGGGTCCCAATCTTTCAAAGAATTTTCTTCCATAAATTTATTGTTTGAATTGTGAGTTTTATGTCTGCAGTATTATTTTAAGGCAAATGTTTATGTAGAGAGTACGTTGTTTTCAAATCACTTCTAATATGACATTCCCTTACTCGTTGCATTGCTTTGGCATTCTTCATTCATTCAATATGGGTGAGGCTCTTGATGCTCTTTCCACAGAACTTTTTGTATGTCTTTTATCCAATACTATGCTCTCTCAGTTACTGTAGCTCTATAATCTGGTAATATGTTTTCAATATATATTCTTTCTTTTCAATATTATTTTGGATATCTTATATTATTTGCAGTTTTGTACAAATTTTATATCTGTATATTAATACAACAATACCTTAAAGTATTTTCATTATAATAATATTGAATTATAAAGCAACTTGGGGAAGATTGACTCTTAATATTGGGTCATCTGCTCAATAGATGTGGTTTATCTATCCATGTAATGGGTCATCTCTATTATTATTTTTCAGCAATGATTGATTTCTAGTTTGTAGTGCCAATTTTTTGCTACTCTTATTTTTATATGTTTTACATATAGGTAAACTATGGAAAATAATATTGCCCAGTACATTTGTCTTAGTTCTCTGCCTGATTCTCAGCCATCTACAAACTCCATAGTCTTGATCCTCAATTAGTGCAACTCTTTCAGGTCTCCTGACTACCATAATAAAGTTGCCTGCTTCATTCTACTCAGAATAAGGTCCAGTGTGTACCTGTAGAATTTCTCTACGTTTTTTCACCCTGACTTTAGACTTGAATGGGCTCTGTATGTCTGTACTTTAAAAAGGCAGTGTTTTCTCAGTCCTTCGTCCTAGCTGCAGATGCCAAAAGACTCAAAATCAGTATGAGATGTAAGTATATGAGTGTTCTTCAGTTCTTGCCTGCCTTTGGCTGGCTTGCTGTACCTATGCCTCAGAAGAAATCTCTCTCAGCTATTCTACCCTGCCCACAATCTGTCTCATGAGCACACAGTGTAGGTTCAAGAAAAACAGCTGGCAGGGAATACTGATTCCTTTTGTTTGGGGCTCCTGGGAATTCTAAACCACTGTGCCAACGCCTAAGTTACACTTAAAAGGATATTTACAATTTATCTTCCTATCTTCTGCTAGTGATGAACGCCATGGATATTGGCGATTCTGAGAAAAATTTGTCATTTTATGGCTTTTATTTCATACTATCTTTTTTTGCCACCTCAGCTCTTTGATGGGCGACAAGTCAGACCAAAAAATAGGTATTATAATGCAATAAGTTTTGTATCCTGCTCATTTTAGGATATAATTTGTTTTCTTACAACTTTCTCCACCCTAAGCGCAAACTAAAATTCTATTTTATTTTCAGCTCTGTCCCCATCTACTCAACCTAGAATTCAATTTCAGAGGTTGTCATGATAACCTCCTGCTTTAACTTTTTCTTGATATGTTTATGACATTTTCTGGCATTTAATGCATATACAACTCAGTTAAAATTTTAAAAGTAGCTATTTACACATGAATATCAATGAAACCTACAGTTTACAGAGTATAATAGATTGAGTTTCTCAGCAGGTTCGGAAGCAACACTGGACATGTATAGCAGAGAATGGATTTTAAATCTGGTTTTGACATTTATTATCTCTGTGATCTTGAGCACATCTCTTAACTTTGCTGTTTCTCAAAATTTCACCTACAAAGTAGAAAGTAAAACACCTACCCCAAAGAATTGATGAAATTAATTAAGGCAACATATTTAAGTAAGGAAGAGTGTATGACATACAGGTGACTAATATCTTTCCTTGAATCTGAATACAAATGCAAATATCCATCACAGAGGAAATTATAATTCATATAAAACTAAAAAATGGCACATCTTAGTCATGCCCGTGGACTGCATTGTGGCTACTTTTAGTATATTTAGTACGTGGGTTTTAAACAGCAATTATCTACTAAACTTGACTGCAGAAAACTTTCATTACAAAAAAGAAACTCTATTTCTTTTTTGTCACTTTAAAGTTTGTCTTATATCTTCTTGTTTTTTTTCAGGAGATAATTGAGATTTTGTAATCTGTTTGCTCATAAAATGCCCCTATGATACCAAATGTCATTTGTTATTTGTTGTATATGTTTAATTTTTTTTTTTCATTTCTTTGTTTTAGAGGTGATTGTTTCTGTTATTTGAAATGTTTCATTTTCTAATTTTTCCGTGCAGTAATTTTACTTATATATTACTTCCCGCCATTATTTAGGTTTTTTTAAATTATATTTTAAGTTCTAGGGGTACATGTGCACAACATGCAGGTTTGAGCTAAGTATATGTATACATGTGCTGCGTGCTGCACCTATTAATTGTCATTTATGCATTAGGTATATTCTAATGTCATCCTTCCCCCTTAATTCTCAAGCATTTCAATAGGGACCCAGTGTGTGATGTTCCTGTTCCTGTGTCCGCTGGATCTCATTGTTCAATCTCCCACCTAAGGAGTGAGAACATGTGGTGTTTGGTTTCTTCTGTTCGTGTGATAGCTCTGGTTGAGAATGATGGTTTCCAGTTGCATCCATGTCCCTTCGTAGGGACATCCTTTTATGGCTGCATAGTATTCCAAGGGTGTATATGTGCTTACATTTTCTTAATCCAGTCTGTCATTGATGGACATTTGGGTTGATTCCAAGTCTTTGCTATTGTGAATAGTGCCGCAATAAACATACATGTGCATGTGTCTTTATAGCAACATGACTTATAATCCTTTGGGCATATCCCTAGTAATGGATGGCTGGGGTGAAATGACATATTTCTAGGTCTAGATCCTTGAGGAATCGCTACACTGTTTTCTCTACAATGGTTGAACTAGTTTGTCAATCCCACCAACAGTGGAAAAAAGTTTTCCATTTCCACATCCTCCAGCAACTGTTGTTTCTGATGTTTTAATGATTGACATTTTAACTGGTGTGGGGAGATGGTATCTCATTGTGGTTTTGATTTGCATTTCTCTCTGATGGCCAGTGATGATGAAATATTTTTTCATGTGTCTCAAGTTGGCTGTATGCATGTCTTTGAGGCGTCTCTGCCCACATCTTTTGTACAATTTCTTTCGCTGGGGTTGTTTGTTTTTCTTGTAAATTTGATTGAGTTCTTTATAGGTTCTGGATATTAGCCCTTTGTCAGATGAGTAGATTGCAAAACCTTTCTCCCATTCTGTAGGGTGGCCTGTTTACTCTGGATGATAGTTTCTTTGCTGTGCAGAAGCCTTTTAGTTTAATTGATCCCATTTGTCAATTTTTACTTCTTGCTGCCATTGCTTTTTGTGTTTTAGGATATGAAGTCTTGCCTCTGCCTATGTCCTGAATGTAGGCTAATTTTAGGTTTTCTTTTAGGTTTTTATGGTTTTAGGGTCTTAACATTTAGTGTCTCTCAATCCATCTTGTTCAATTTTCGTATAAGCATAAGGAAAGGATCCAGTTTCAGCTTTCTACTTATGGCTAGCTGATTTTCCCAGCACCATTTATTAAATAGGGAATCCTTTCCCCATTTCTTGTTCTCCTAGCCCACAAAGATCAGATACAAGTTGGATGTGTGGTATTATTTCTGAGGGACTGCGGGCTCGGCTCTACTGGTCTACACTTCGCCTTGGTACCACTTTGAAGCTACTGTGTAGCTCCTAGGAGCCAGGCGTGGATGCCTCCAGCTTTGTTCTTGAATAGAATGTCTTGGCAACATGGGGTCTTTTTTGGTTCCATGAACTAAAGCAGTTTTTTCCAATTCCCAGAAGAAAAAGTCATTTGTAGCTTAATGGGGATGGGCAATGTAGAATCTATAAATTACCTTAAAGGGTGTTTTGGGCCACTTTCACAATATTGATTCTTCCTATCCATGAGTGCATGCTCCTTTTCATTTTGTTTGTTTCTCTTTTACTTCACTGGAGCAGTGGTTTGTTGTTCCTCCCTGAAAGGTCCCCTTACATCCCTTTGTGTTGGATTCCTAGGTATTTTATTCTGAAGCTTGGCCAGGAATGGGAGTTCATTCATAATTTGGCCTCTAATGGTTTATAGGAATGCTTGTGATTTTGTACATTGATTTTGTATCCTGAGACTTTACAAAGTTGCTTTATCAGCTTAAGGAGATTTTGACTGAGACAATGGGGCTAAATATACAATCATGTCACCTGCAAACAGGGACAATTTCCACTTCTTCTTTCCTAAGTAAATACTCTTTATTTCTTTTCTCTGCCTGATTGCCCTAGCCAGGAACTTCCAACACTGTGCTGAATAGGAGTGGTGAGAGGGCATCCCTGTCTTGTGCCAGTTTCAAAGGGAATGCTTCCCAGTTTCTTTTGCCCATTCAGTATGATATTGGCTGTGGTTTTAAGCAAATAGCTCTTTTGCAGGATTTTGAGATACGTCTCCATCAATACCAAATTTATTGGAGAGTTTTTAGTATGAAGGGCTGTTGAATTTTGTCAAAGGCCTTTCTGCATCTATTGAGATAATTATGTGGTTCTTGCTCCTTGGTCTCCATTTATATGTATGGATTATGTTTATTGATTTGTATATGTTGAACTGTAGCCTTGCATCCCAGGGATGAAGCCCCCACTTTGATCATGGTGGATAAGTTTTTGATGTGCTGCTGACTTCTGTTTTGCACAGCATTTTATGGAGAATTTTCTCGTGATCGATGTTTATCATGGATATTGGTGTAATATTCTTTTTTTTTTGTATCTCTGTTGCCCTTGGTATCAGGGATGATGTTGGCCTTCGTAAAATGAGAGTTAGGAGGATTCTCTTTTTCTATTGATTGGAATAGTTTCAGAAGGAATGGTACCTAACTCCTCCTTGTACCTCTGTAGAATTCAGCTAGGAATCCATCTGTCCTTGACTCTTTTGGTTGGTGGGCTATTAATTATTGCCTGCTTTTTCTGGCGTTTTAGTTTCTTTGAGCTCTTTACGTAGTTCCTCCTTAGCTCTGAGAAGTTTGATCAACTGAAACTCTTCTTCTCTCAACTCATCAAAGCCATTCTCCATCCAGCTTTGTCTGCTGCTGGCGAAGGAGCTGCGTTCCTTTGAGGGGAGATGCACCTTGATTTTTGAATTTCCCAGCCTTTCTGCACTGCTTTTCCCCATCTTTGTGGTTTTCTGCCTTTGGTCTTTTGATGATGGTGACATCCTGATGGGGTTTTGGGTGTGGGTGTCCTTTCTAATAGCCAGGGACCTCAGCTGCATGTCTGCTTGGAGTTTCTGCTTGAGGTCCACTCCAGACACTGTTTGCTCTGGTACTGTGCAGCGGAGGCTGCAGAAGATAGAATGTTGCTGAACAGCGAGTGTTGCTTGCCCGATTCTTGCCTGAAGCTTCTTCCTCAGGGGTGTACTCCCACTGCGTGAGGTGCTCTGTCTGCACCTAGTGGGGATTTCTCCCAGTTAGGCTACTCAGGGGTCAGGGACCCACCTGGAGCAGGCGCAGTCTGTTTCAGATCTCAACCTCTGTGCTGGGAGATCCACTGCCTCTCTCAAAGCTGCTCACAGGGGCATTTACCTCTGTCGAGGTTTCTGCTGCTTTTTGTTTAGCTATGCCCTGTCCCCAGAGGTGGTGTCTACAGAGGCAGGCCGGCCTCCTTGAGCTGTGGTGGGCTCCACGCAATTTGAGCTTCCCAGCAGCTTTGTTTACCTACCTAAGCCTCAGCAATGGCAGGTGACCCTCCCCTAGCCTCGCTGCCACCTTGCAGTTAGATCTCAGACTGCTGTGCTTGCAATGAGGGAGGCTCCGTGGGCATGGGACCCTCTGGGCAAGGTATGGGATATAATCTTCTGGTGTGCTAAGACCCTTGGTAAAGTGCAGTTTAAGGTGGGAGTTACCTGATTTTCCAGGTATTGCGTGTCTCAATTTCCTTTGGCTAGGTAAAGGAATTCCCTTCCCCCTTGGGCTTCCTAGGTGAGGCGATGCCTCGCCTTGCTTCAGCTCTTGCTGGTCAGGCTGCTCCCACGGACCAGCTCCGACTGTCCGACACGCCCCAGTGAGATGAACCTGGTACCTCAGTTGAAAATGCAGAAATCACCTGTCTTCTGTGTCGCTCACGCTGGGAGCTGGAGGCTGGAGCTGTTCCTATTCGGTCATCTTGGGTGTGCCCCCCAGTCATTATTTAGTTGTAAATGTTTTTTGTTTTTCTTTTTTAGACTACAGTGGCAGCTGTTTCAACATAAGAAAGGGTTAAAGATTTGACCGGCTTTTGTGTTAAAGTGTCTTCTCTTAGAATGCTGTTTCTTTAACTTATCGTTGCCTTATTGGTAGAGAGTATTGATTTTATAGTAATACTCTCCTGTTTATATATAAAGCTTAATTTTGATCAGTTACTTCTTTCTTTCTCATCACCACCAAGGCTCCAAAGGAATCCTGTTCCTTCCAAACTACCTCTTCCTTCTGCAAAAGTTAAATCCCTTCCTTTCTATTTTCCTGTGGCCAGTCCAATCATCCCGGTCTCAGGCTGCAATAGTTCCCCTTTTACGGTATGACTTTCCTCCTCCTCAGAAATCTTCATAAAACCCACTTCTGCATTGCCCATGCAGCTGTCTCTGTTGGTTTGAGTGTTCATTTCATTACACACATGTAATTCACAGCTGTAATATTATTTCTCTCTTACTAATGCTGGACAACAGTTATGGGTGGTTTTATTTGTGCCGTTTGTTGATCGAGATGGTTTCTGGATGATATGTAGGGGTATGCAGATTTAAGAAGCTACTAGTATTTGAAAAATAATGGCATAAGAGGTATACATTTATGTGAGAGAAAACTGTCTTTAAAGGTGTAGCTAATTTTGATACTCATCAAAGTCACAAATAATTAACTATATATTTGAGGCCACCTCTCTTTGTAGGATATGGTGATAGTGGAGAGTAGTGAACAGCTTCCTTCCTTTGTCACTGTGCAAAGTGAAAATGTTGTGCATTGTTACCATGGAACCTTGACATGCAAGAATTCAGTCCTGATATGCAGAAGTTGTCTACCATGCCAAGCAAGGACTGCCTGCACTGATGAGAACTTCTGCACAGTCAAGATAATTAACATATTTAAGCATCCCTCAAAGTTTTCTCACATGCCTGTGTCAATCCTCTTTTTTTTTTTTTTTTTTAGACAGAGTTTCTCTCTGTCTCCCAGGCTGGAGTGCAATGGTGGGATCTCGACTCACTGAAACCTCCGCATCCTGAGTTCAAGCAATTCACCTGCCTCAGTCTCCTGAGTAGCTGGGATTACAGGCATGCGCCACCATGCCTGGCTAATTTTTTTTGTATTTTCAGTAGAGATGGGGTTTCACCACATTGGCCAGGCTGGTCTCAAACTTCTGACGTTGTGATCCACCCGTCTCAGCCTCCCAAAGTGCTGGGATTACAGGCGTGAGCCACTGCGCCCGGCCCATCCTTCCTCTGGCCGTCCCCGATCTGCTTTATTTCATATAGTTTTCATTTTCTAGAAGGTTATGTAAATGATGTTTACAGTGCATATACTTTTGGATCTGGCTTCACAAAGCATAGCTATTTTGAGATTCATCCAACTTGCTGCAAGTATCAATAATTCAATTAGGTAAAACAAGAATAAATCCTCCAAATTTTTTATCTTTCAAGGTAGTTTTTCCCAGACTTTGTTGAAATTCCATGTAAATGTTATAATCGTCTTGACAATTTCTATACAAAAGCCTGATGAAATACCAATTAAAATTGCATTGAATCTATAGATATTTGGGGGACAAGTAACATAATGTCACATTTTTTGATCAATCAGTTTGATATAGCTCTATATTCTTAGAAATCTTAACAATTTTATCAGTTTAGAGGCCTTTTACACCTTTTGTTCAATTTATTGATAAATATTATGTATTTTAATGCTACTGTAATTTCTAATTGTTTGTTGCTTATATATACAAATACTCCATATCTTCCAAACTTGCTAGACAGAGGTACCAGTTACATTTTTTTTTTGGTAGATTCCTAAGATTTCCTGCATAGACAATCATGCCACCACTGAATACAGATTTAATCTTTGCTTTCTAATGTGTGATTAACTTTTTTCCTACTTTATTGCATAAATTCTCCAATGTAATGTTTAATAGATGAGGTAAAAACAGACATCCTTTCTGCATTTCTGATCTTGGAGGAAAAGCATTCAGTTTTAACCATTAAATGTTTTATCGTATATGCCTTTTATCAGGTTGAGAAATTTTGCTTATATTATTAGTTTGCTGAGAGTTTTACCATAAATGGAGATTCAATTCTGTTAAATGCTTGAGATTATTGTTATGCATTTTTCTTCATTAATTTAATGGTATGATTATTTAAATAGCCTTGCATTCTTGCACTTAATCATGATGCATTATCTTTTTATGTATCATTGGATTTAATTTTCTTAACAAATTTTTGTATTTATTTTTATGAAACATATTGCTGTGTACTTTTCTTACATCTTTGGTTTAAGTCAGGATAATGTTGGCCTCATATAATGAGTTTGAAAATGCTTTCTGCAACTCTATTTTCTGACAAATATGTAAAATTGGAAATGTTTCTTCTTTCAGTGTTTGGTGGAATTTACCAGGGATAAATCTGAAACTGGAGTTTTCTTTGTATGAATGTTTTATCTAAAATTCTAATTTCTCCCATCACATTTCACTATTTGATATACAGCTATTTAGGTTATATATTACCTTTTAAGTGAGTTTGGTAGTTGCTGTCATTTAAGATAGTTGTCATTTCATCTAAAATTTGGAATTTATTGACAGACATGTTTAAACTGTTAACGCTGATAAGAACTGCAGTGATGCCATGTTCCTTTTTCGTGATACTTGTGGTTTTTCCTCACATTTTTAAATCAGCTTGGCTTGAGGCTTATCAACTTTACTGATCTTCCCAATTCTTGTTTTTTATTTTATTGTTTAATTGTAATTTAGTAGTTTTCTAATTAACATGAGCTCTATTTCTTTAAAAATGTTCAAATCTATAATTTGTTTTTGAAAGCACTGCTTTAGTTGAAGATTAGAAATTGACATGTTTTCTTATTTAATGCTATGTTATTTACTGTCTACATTACAATATTTCAAGTATCTCTGTGTTATTAATTTCTAATTGAATCCCCCAAAGCCATATAATAAAACCTTGTATTATATATATAAATTTAGAATACTGAGACCTGTTTTATGGCTCAGAAAGCAATCTATCATATTACATGTTCACTGTTTTCTTGAAGAATGTATATTCTGCTGTTGGGGTTTGTGTGACTGTCCTTTGAGTATTAGCTTCTTTGGTTTTACAATTATTTTTAATCTGAATTTTTAAAGATCAAATCTCTCCTCAAGTTACTCAGCATTAGTCAGATTTGACTGTATTCTAAATTTAAGTCTTTGGTTTACATGAAAATTAGAATTCACAGAAAATGAATTATCTTTTAGTGTGTTCTCAAAAAATGTTGAAAAAGCAACAAAGTTAGTACCTTTTTAAAACTGAGATTTCTTGGATTAACCCAAATGTGTGTGAGGAAAAATATTGAATCAAGAAAAATGCTTCTGAAATTTTAGCCACATATTTCTGTTGTTAATCTACCCCTAAACACTAGCAGAAAGTCTCAGCTTACAATGATGGATTATGTGATAAGTTTTAAAACTTACCTATAATAACAGATAAATATTGGTGACATTTGACAAAATATCTGAACAGCTGGTGGTCCAGTCAATTTGACACATAATATTAACCATCATACAGACCCTGAAGAGGAATAAAATAATTATGTGCTATTTACTTAAGATATATTTTGCATTTAAAGGTCAGTCATCTGATAATGTGTCACAAATGAAGAAAGTACATATACAAAATTAAGTTGGTAAAGCACGTAGTTCTAGCCAGACCCTTTCAAATCTTTAACTCTGTGCAGTTATGTGGAGAAGATTTTAGAGTAGATACACTGCCTTGATATTTAAATTATACTTGTAAGGCTATACATATGGTAATATTGTAGTACATAGAAATAGGATACCATTATAAAACTTGAGTTTAGATACATATGCATTTGTATAAAATTGAATCTTAGGTTTACAGTATAATGAGGTACAGACCAACAGGGGAGACATGAGTTTTATTAAAGATGCTTATCTGAGATTCCTTTGTAGACAAATTGCCTCAAATGCCCATCACTGCCATGGAAGCTGTAATTTTATACATCTGATTCACAAAGTGAGTAGTGAATATCATTTCTTGGTGCACAGATATCTGCCTCTTGTCAGGCAGTTTTCACATTTCATCTCTTCGTCTTTGACAAGTTGGAATTAGAGTCCTCAGTTTCAAAGTGATTGGTGTGAAATGCTGTTATGATAAAAAGCACTGTGATACCACGAAAAGCAAAATCATGAAATAAATAATCCATAACAACACAAACTCACAATACAGAAATGTTTTCAAAACACACACATACACACAGTAAAAAAAAATGTCATTTACACTGCAAGAGAAAGATAATTTTTTTTGGTCAATAGCTGCTGGATATTCTCTCAAAAGCATGTTTCCTTTTCAATTTTTATTACAAGTCAAAATGTTCATCCTCACTATGTAGACATTTGTCAAGTGTATTGAGGACCATCTTTCTTTCACTAAAACAGAGGCTATTAATTATAGGAAGCTCAAAATTGAGGTGAATATCTCACAATGCATAGGAGCCAGGGCTGCCTCCAACTTTTCTGATATCACCCAGAGGATGCCCTTAACTTTTCTCCAGATTATCATGAATACATGGCTTGATTTCATTCTGATGCAAATAACACCCATGACCAGATGACTATAGAGAGACTCCAGATTAGGAAGGAAACCCAATGGGATCAATCCACATAGCTCAAAAGAAGGCAAAGACAAGGATGTGGTTTTAAAAATCAATTCAGATGAATGAATTGCTGCCAGGAATAGAACTGAAGATTTCATTTTCAATAACTACCTAATTCATCAAATTTAATTTTCTGAATGGGTTTCTATTGTTATGTTTAAAAGTTATTGGAAAATTCTGATAGGTAAATACTTTTGTTCTATCATTTTTGATGCAAGTCCCCTTGTTAGGACATGGCTCTATGAGATAAAATTAATATGTTAATATATATGAATACGAATGCACACATAATGAAAATTATATGTATAATCTATGGATGTATATTAATATAAATCTAGTTGACTCTTACACAATACAGGTTTGAACTGTGTGGGTCCACTACATGCCTATTTTATTCTGTATCTGCTACCCATGAAACAGCAAGACCAACACTTCCTCTTCCTCCTCTGCCTTCTCATTGTGAATATGGCAAGGATGAAGACCTTTATGATAATCAGAAAATATAGAAATATATTTTCTCTAGTTTACTATAACCATAGTATACAATATATAACATACAAAATATGTTTATTCACTGTTTATGTTATTGGCAAGATGTCTGGTTACGGTAGCCTATTAGTGGCTAGAGAGTCAATAGTTATACATAGATTTTCAACTGTGTAGGGAGTGAGCTCTAACCCTTTGATTGTTTAACTTCCTAGCTTTTTCAGACTTTTTAAAAATGTGATCTATAAAAGGTAAATCTTTGTTTTTGATGACAGGTGATATCTTAGGTTCACAAAATTTAATCTATGAAGTAGATGATGTAATCTTTTAAACTTATTTAAAAAACTCAAAAATGAGACAAAAATTGTAGGGAAATAATGAATGTTAAGATGTACTTCACCTGCTTGGTGAATATATTAACAGGTATAATTTTTTCAGATGCTAGGCATAGTTCTGATGCCTCCCTTCCTCCTCAGAGGGAATCACTTCAAGAAATTTGGGTTTTATACCACATGCATATTTTCCATGACATGTGCATACTCATGCACATTTTTAATTATACATATAAAATTAAAATGATATATTTAATAAGAGATAATGCATTCTGCTGATTTGAAATTTATCCATGTTAACAAATGTAGTCTGGGTTGATTCACCTTATATCACTGAAACAGTGTTATAAATAATCTTTTATATGTTTCCAGTTTGTTGGACAGCACAATAACTATTCCTGTAATTGTGCACATCTGTAGACAGCCTAGTTACTAGAATATGCCTAAGTGAAATTTCTGATATGTTGCCAAATTATTCTCCCCATTAGATTTTTCAATTTATATATTCATCAACAGCTTGTTGATATTTTGGCTAAGAATATAAGACTATACTGTAAGAATATTGTACAATATTTTTTGGTATTCTTGCCAATTTTCTGCATTGATGATTTCTGTATTTTAAATACCCAAATACGCCATCTTTTAGTTGGAATCAAATATTGGATATGCTGAAAAGGCAGGTGAGTAACCTCAAACCTCAACCTAACAAAACATTTTCCATGTACTTTCTTGTGACTGATTTTGCTGATCTGCTCAAATCATATTAAGAGACCCATCCCACCAGTAATATGTGTTTTTAGTATTTTTATAATGATTTGCAGTTTTGTTAGGTTCCCTGAATATTAATCCTCTCTCAGCTATGTGTATTGAAAAGACCTTGAGTATAGCATTTTATTATATTTATATGAAAATAATGATACAACATAGATAATACCCTCAATATAATCTTTAATATTGTATTGGACACTTTCTATTCCCTACCTCTTATATTCATATAAAAGGTTTTAAATTGGGCATAGTGGCAGGATTGATTTAGCACAGTTCAAGACGAGCCTGGGCAACATGGTGAGAGCCCCATCTCTACAAAAAAATACAAGAAATAGCCAGGTGTGGTGGTGCATACTTGTAGTCCCAGTTACTGGGAAGGCTGAGGCAGGAGGATTGCCTGAGTCCTGGAGGCACAGGTTGCAGTGAGCCCCGATCATGCTACTGCACTACAGCCTGGGCAACAGAACATGCACTACAGCCTGGGCAACAGAACAAGACTGTCTCAGGAAAAAGAAAAAAAAAAAGTCTTTAAATTATGCTTTAAAAATTTATGTCATTGGCTGGGCACAGTGGCTCATACCTGTAATCCCAGCACTTTGGGAGACCAAGGTGGGCAGATCACTTGAGGTCAGGAGTTTGAGACCAGCCTGGCCAACATGGTGAAACCCCATCTCTACTAAAAATACAAAAAATTAGCTAGGCGGGTGGCACACGCCTGTAATCCCAGCTACTGGGGAGACTGAGGCAGGATAATTGCTTGAACCTGGGAGGCAGAGGTTGCACTGAGCCAAGATTGTGCCACCGCGCTCCAGACTGGGTGACAGAATGAAATTCCATATCAAAAAAATAATATAAAATTTATGTCATTAACCTAGTTTAGAATTGATTTACACTCATGTTTTGGGAGACATCTATCCACCTACCTATTTACGTATCTCTTTCAATGTAGCTAATGTATTGCCCTATCATTTATGGTAGTAGTTTTCTTAAAAGCCATGATGTCTGTTTAGAGGAGGATCCCCCACCTTGCTTTGCCTTAGAAGTTGTGCTAGTGAGGTAGATATGCCATAACAAAATACCATGGACTGGGTGGCTTAAATGATAGAAATGTATTTTCTCACAGTTCTGGAGGTGGGAAGTCCAGATCCAGGTGCTGTTAGACTTGACTTCTGGCAAAGTCTCTCTTCCTTGCATGTGGCTACCTTGCTGCTGTGCCTTTACATGGCCTTTCTCAGTACACACATGGAGAGTGAGAGCTTTGATGCCTCTTCCTTCTCTGAAGGACACCAGTCCTATCCAATTAGGGCTCCACTCTTACGACCTTATTGAACCTAATACCTGGATTTCACAGAAAGTAAACATCTCATATAGAGATAATATTTATTCAGTGAGTTTTTTTCCTTAAAAAGGACACATGTGACTGGTCCAAATAAGGTTTGCACTAGAACTTTTAGTCCAAATGAGACTTCTCTTCTGAAAATCAAAAAGTTAATGGGCGTGTGTGTGTGTGATGGTGAAGCACTATGTATTCTGTTCACATTTTTGAAAAAAAAAATTTCTTTTTAGAGATGGAGTTTCACTCTTGTGGCCCAGGCTGGAGTGCAATGGTGTAATCTTGGCTCACTGCAACCTCCGCCTCTGAATTGTGTTCAAGCGATTCTCCCTTCTTAGCCTCCCGAGTGGCTGGGATTACAAGTGTGTACCAACACCCCCAGCTAATTCTTTGTATTTTTAGTAGAGATGAGGTTTTGCCATGTTGGCCAGGCTTGTCTCGATCTCCTGACCTCAGGTGATCCACTGGCCGTGGCCTCCCAAAGTGCTGGGATTACAGGTGTGAGCCACCACAACTAGCCTGAAAAAAATATTTTTTAAGATACTAAAGCTGATGACTTTTATGGTTGTTGACAAAACTTTCAGGGTTGTTGGAAGAATCTCTAATGCCAATGCCTATCTCTGTAAAAAGCAATAATATGAGGAGCTTGATGTCCTGCTAAGGTAGAAAAGGTGAGAAGATTTTTCAAGTAGTATAGGAGCTCCATCTGTGACAAGAAGCAGACGCATTCATTTCCACTTGATTTTTTTTGTTATTAATCATAACTTTAAGCAGCATTCTTTATCTGCCTTTAAAATGTTGACTCTTTTAGTAGTTTTTAAAATGGACATGGAAGAAGTATAATTTTCTCTTATGGCATCAGCATACACCTAAAAAGTAATAATATATAGATTTGAAGGCCAGGCATGGGGACTCACATCTGTAATCCTGGCACTTTGGGAGGCCAAGGCAGAAGGATGGCTTGAGACGGAGCTCAAGATCAGCTTGGGAAAAATGGCAAGATCCTGTCTCTACATACGTTTTTTAAAAATTAGCCAAGTGTAGTGATACACACCTGTAGTCTCAGCTACTTAGTATGATAAGGCAGGAGGATTGCTTGGCTCCAGGAAGTCAGGGCTGCAGTGAGCAGTGTTCATGCCACTGCACTCTAGCCTGGGTGACAGAGAGAGACCCTGTCTCAAAAAATAATAATGATAATGTTTTTTAAAGGACGTGGCTACCATAGAAGGGGAGTAGTGAAGCTGCACTGCAGCACCTTGATGAACAATTTCAGAGTTAGCTGGATTAGAAAATACATAAAACTTGGAAGTATATCAGTGGGAACACAGAGTGTCATTTGAAAAATGATTCACTTTTCCCTTCCTTTTCCAGGCCACCAACCAGTTTGAAAATTTTTGCAGGACACATGTCTTTCTCAAAGGCTTTCCAATGCTTTGGGACTTCTTTTCTTTGCAATCTGGTAAGTAGTTTTGTAGAATGCTTCCAGAAAAGGTTTTTAAGAAGAGAAGACCCTAATCGTGAAAATGTTGCCTTGGAAGTTTTAGAATTCTCATTTGAACGGTCTCACTTCTCTCACCTCTTTACAAATACTGATCATACAGTTGTAAACAGGAAATACTGAACTAAGCTTAGGTGTCTAAATCACCAATGTGAGAACATGCAGCTTTATCTTAATGGTGGCTAATGGCTTTGAGGTGCCTATGTGCATAAGAAGAGACCAGATTACTCTGATGACATGCATTCTAGCCCAGACTATAATATAACAACTACTGCAATGTTGTAGAAGTCGTGAATATAAATGAGGTTTTTAGATATCTGGAAAAACATCAATTGACCATAAAAACATTTTTAGTTTCTATTGGTGTCATTTTTATTTTTAGTCTGAAATTTATAATTTGAAGAAAATACTAAGTTTTGTTTAGAGGTTATAAAGATGTAATTTTTAAGACTTAAATATCCTTGTTTTAAAAGTAAATATCAATTTTATTGTTTTCTTCAAGCTATGGCACAGGTATTTGTTTAAATGTACATGGTATACAAATTATTTTGTATATATGCCACATTTTTAAAATTAAAAACAAATTTATATTATTTGAATTAACTATTCACAAATGGAGAGATGAAAGTAGCCACTACAATGTGTATTTGGGGATACACATTGCCTCAACATTTTTCATTTTCTGGAGTCTTTTTCTATACCTATGGTGAGGTAGATATGTAATCCTATATAGGTCTATTTAGTGCAAATCATGTATATTACTACAGAAGGATAAAATTGACCTTGGGATTTGCTTCTAATTTGCCTTATAAGAGATCTTTTATGCCTTCTTTCAATTTTTTTATTTTACTGTCTCTTTGAGAAGCAATATGCTACATGCTAGAAAAAGAAAAATTATGGCTAAAATAGATCTAGAAACCAGGTGCCTTAGTAAATATATATACTATATGTATATGGAAGTTATTTCCAAATATGGTAGTATGGTAGTATATATATGTACTTCTCTCTAGCCCTCAAAAATATAATATCAACATTTCCTATATAGAGAGACACACAAAATATATTTACTTATTTCTAACCATTTTGTGACTCTCAAAAACATAATGGATATCAAGATTTCTACAAAATAGAAATTAAATCATAATAATGATATATTAAATATACCAGTTCTCAAAAACACATTTCCAGGCATCTCTACAATTGACAAATGAAACTTACTAGAATAATGCAAAGAAATTGCTCTGTGCATGTGTGACTAGTATTCCTAGGTCATACTTTAACTTATCCTACTATGTGGAAATGCTACGGCTGATCTATGAATTAGCCATTATCTCAAATTATTTTATCTAGTTTTGATGATAAATTATAGTACATTATGTACACTGTCTCTCACCAGCAGGGTCTCATGCTTCAGAGAGAGGACCTTGAGATAATCAGACAGATAGTAATGTCTTGGGAATGGCAGAGTAAAGTGTCTGAATACTAGGTCCACTCATTGAAACTACCATCACCCGGCAAACACTGACAGAATCAGCTCTGTTTTTGGAACCTTGATCTTTTGCTTTTGCCCCTTTGGGATAATTGTGGGCTCTACAAAAGCAAAATATTAACGTTAAGGCACAGTCCTGAGTAGTCTGGCTTGGTATTGAAGTAACACAACTCAGAGCTACTCTTCACAAATTAGGAGAGTAGGATTATCTTTTAACTCCAGAGGTATTTAAAAAAAAAAAAAAAAAAACCTCTGTCGGGTCACTTGCTTGCTGCTGAGATAATGAAACAGAGACTTCAGTAACTACACAGCATAAGGAATACAATCTTTGTAAAAATAGTTTGGAAAACTCACCAAATGGACAAGTAGAGCCCTAAAAAATTAACACCAGCAAACCCAGGGGAATGAGGAGAATCTAATTCCCAGAGTTGCTACATTTAAATGTTCAAACTCCACAGTTGTGTTTTTCTAAAAATCACAAGGCATAAAAAGAAAAAGGAAGTACGGCCTATTCACATGGGGGAAAAAAAAAAAGAGAGAGCTGGTTGTGAGGAAGCACAGACACTGGAATTAGTAGATAAAGCCTTTAAATTAACTATCTGAAAAATGCTTAATAGGCTAAAGGAAGTCATGGCTAAAGAACTGAAGAAAACTGGGAAAGTAATGTCTAAAGAAGTAAAATGTTAATAAAGAAGAAATAATAAAAAAGGATCCAAAGATGAATTCTAGTGCCAAAAAGTAAAATAGTTTAAATTAAAAAATAGTAAAATAATTCAACAACAGCTTTCTGAAGGCAGAAGAAAGAATTAGCGAATTTGGAAATAGGAATTAGAATTATTGAGTCAGGACAGATTAGTCACTGAAAACTTCGTAAGTTTGATGGAGGGTATGAGCCACACATTCAAGAGCTTAACAAATACTCCAAATAGGACCAACTCATAAAGATCCCAGACATAAACCATGATCAAATTTTTGAAAAGATAAAACATTGAAAACAAGCAAGTAGCAAGTTTTACAGTACAAACTAGTCTTCAAATACACAAAAGTTGAGGAAATGATTTTCTGGTAGACCTTCCCTACAAAAATGCTAAAGTGAATCCTTCAAGATGAATTCAAGCACTACAGTATGCAAAGACATATGGAAAAGGTAAGAATGTTAGAAAGGTAACTGTAGTTGTAAATATAAATGACAGTACTATATTTTTTGTTTGTAACTCCTCTTTTTCTACATCATATAAAAAATGCATGAAATATGTAAATCCATGTTAATTTGCACATACTGTATGAAGATAAAATTTATGAACTACTAACTTAAAGACAGGATGAGGCTAAATAGGGGCAAAGTTTTCATATGTTAGAGATGATAAATTGCAAGCTAAATTGTTATAAATTTGGATGTTGGTTGTAATCTACATGGTAACTACTAAGAAAATACCTAAAAAGGGAAGACAAAAGAGATGAGAAATGAATAAAAAGGGTGCAATACAGAAAAAAAGAATAAATCAAACGCTTAAAGAACTATGTTTAATGGAGAAAATAAAAAAAGATAAAGTGGATAGACCATCTAAACACAAGATAGAAAATTGAGAATTTGAACAACATATCAGCAAGAACTAACAGACATATTGAATAACCCACCAACAAAAGCATAATTTTCATTCTTCTTAAGGCACATGAGATGTTTTCTGGAATAGATCATATATGGGGTCTCAAATTGTAAAATACAGAAATTATACAAAATATATTTTCTAAACAGAATGGAATAAAGCTAAAACTTAAGGAAAACTTGGAAAATTCACTTTTAAACATGTATTGATGTAGAAATCACAAAGGAAATTAGAAAATATGTGGAGACCATGGAAACAAAAGCACAGTATACCAAAAGTGATTAGGTGCAGCAAAACAGGTGCTGGGGGGGACCTATAGCTGTAAACACCTACATTAATGAAGAAGAAGCATAAACTAGACCCAGAGGTAGGTGAAGGAAGGAAATAGAGCAGAGTAGAGACAAATGAAATAAAGACGAGAAAAAACAATAGAATCAATGAAAACAAAACTGTTTCTTTAAAAAGATCAGTAAAATGGCAAACCTTTAACTTAAATAAAATCAGAGCTAAATGGAGGGACATAACTGCTGACCTTACAGATACAAAGGGATATAATGTGATGCTGTGAACAACTTTAGGTCGACAAATTAGATGAAAAATACATAGAAACACATAAATTACAAAACGGATTCAAGAAAATATAGAAAATCTGAACAGAGCTATAGTGACCCGATTGAACCCATATTTAAAAATGCTCACAAGAAAAAATATCAGATTGATGGCTTTGTTGGTGAAATTCTAACAAACATTTATTAAAACCAATTCTCAATTTTTTTCAAAAAATAGAAGAGAAAGGAACACTTCCTATGAGGCCAACATTAGCTTGCTACTAAAGCCAGGGGATGGGAGGGAGGAATAAACATCACAAGCAAGAAAATAAACAAACAAATATATATGTGTATATATGCAAATTCCATCACACCATCACACATAATGGAGGCTATGAGCTACACATACCCTCCTTAATAGCAAGTCAAATCAGAGCATATTAAAAGTATTATACATGAAGACCAAATGTGATTTATCCCAGGAATGAAAGGGTAGGTCTATATATGATAATCTATTTAATTATTTAATCAAATTAATATACCACATTAATAGAAAAGCATGACAAAAATCCAACATCC
The DNA here is from genome assembly GCF_008728515.1 of Papio anubis. NCBI lineage: Eukaryota > Metazoa > Chordata > Mammalia > Primates > Cercopithecidae > Papio > Papio anubis. Next base: position 14,227,573 of record NC_044985.1, on the reverse strand, counting down.
ATCATGATAAAAAAAAAAAAAAACCACTCATGTACAAAAATTGAAAGCAAATTCTTCCATATGACAAAGGGTATATATGCAAAGCCAACAGCTAACATCATAGTCAGTGGGAGAAGACCAGAAATTTTTAGTACTAAAATTGGAAACAAGACAAGGATGCCGATTTTTATAACTTCTGTTTGACATCCTGCAGGGTGTTCTAGCCAGAGCATTTAAGCAAGAAAAGGAATTAAAAGGCAGTCAAACTGGAAGGAAAGAACTACCTCTACTTGCACATGCCGATATACTAACTGCAGACAATGTCAAAGAATATATGCATATATACAATACACGCACATAAATTCACAAACTATTAAAGCTAATAAATTAAGAAGCCTGGAAGGTACAATAAAAATCAATTGTGATTCTATACATAAGCAATGAACAATCCAAAGGATGAAATTAAGAAAATTTCTATTCAAAGAAGTACCCAACAGAATAACTAGAAATAAATTTTACCATTGAGAGGAAAGGTTTATACACTGAAAACTACAAAACGTTCCTGAAAGAAATAAATACATGAAAAATATATTCTGTGTTCATTAATTGAAATAGTTAATATTAAAATAGTTATACTTCCCAGTGATCTACCAATTTATGCAATCCCTATGAAAATCACAATGGCCTTATTCTTCCCAAAATGGGAAGTTAATGTTCAAATTCATATGAAGTCGCAAAGTGTCCCAACCAAATAGCTAAAAACATGTCTTGAAAAAACAAATTTGAAGAACTCACATTTTTTTTTCTTAAAACTTACCAAAAAGCTACTGTAATCAAAAGATTGTGCTACTGGCATAAAGATGGACATAAACATGGAATCATACTGAGTGTCCAGAAAAAAAATCATATTTATGGTCATTTAATACTTGGCAAAGTTGTCAAGACTATTCACTGAGAGACAGAATAGTCTTTTCAGAAAATGGTATTGTGGCAACTGGATATCCAACGTGTAAAATAATGAAGTTGGACTACATACAACAGTTTTTCAACATGGATTAATCGCCTAGATATAATATCTAAAACTTTTAAAGTCTTAGATAAAACATATGTGAAACCGAAAGCCTGGGCAACAGAAGGAAAATAGATAAATTATACTACCTCAAAAAAATTTTTAAATGTGCATCAAAGAACATTACCACAAAAGTAAAAAGATAACCTACAAAATGGAAAGAAATATTTTCAAATCTTACATCTGATAAGGGTCTAATGTCTAGGACATATAAAGAATTCCTATAACTAATATAAAGACAAAAAATTCTATTAAAAATGGGCAAAGGGATTCAACAGCTATGTCTCCAAAGAAGATATACAAACGGACAAGCACATAAGCAAAGATACTCATTAGTTATTAGTGATGCAAATCAAAACACAATGAAGTACCATTTTACATGCACTAGGATGGTAATTTTTTTAAAAAAGAAAATTGACAAGCATTAGTGAGGATATAGGGCGATCAGAGCCCTTGTACATGTCCAGTAGAGGTATAAAATGCTTCAGCTGCTGTGGAAAATAGCTTGGAGAGATTCTTCAAAACGTTAAATGTAGGTTGGCCATCAGGAAGATGGTGGAATAGGACTCCCCAGAATTCATGCCCCTGCAGAAACGTCAATTTGAACAACTATTCATGCATGCAAAAACCTTCACAAGAGCTATGAAATTCAGATGGGAGATTTCAGCACCTGCTGTAACACAGAACTGAAAATAGATGCATTGAAGAGAGTAGGAATGACTGTTTTACAGTACTCACATCATCCCTCTTCCAGCCCCAGGCAGCACAGTGTGGAGAGTGATACCCTCTGAATTAGAGAACAAGAGGAAAATGAGCACCAGATTTTGTCTCAGACCCTGAAACTGGACCCACCCCAGTAAAAGACAGTGGTGGACAGTCACCCATGGCCCCAGCCTGTAAACTAAGTATCCCAGCCCAATGAAGCACATGGATTCCACAGCCTCAGTCTCCAGGCTTGTGTAGCCACCCCAGTGGCAGGTCAATCCCAGTGGCCCTAGGCTCCAGACTGCCCCAGAACAGGCTAGCCCTGCAGCCATAGACTTCAAGCCTACCTCAGCATTAGGTAGAGCCCCACAGCAACTGTAGTCATCAGGTTAGTACACATGGACTCCGCCTCCAGACCTGCCCAAACCAGGACAACCCCTGGGACCCCAGACTCCAGGTATGGTACCTGCATACTGAGTTTCCACGCATGTCTCAGCTCCAGGCAGAATCCTACAGCACAGGCTCCAGGCCTGCCAAGTAGACTTGGTCTCCAGATCTTCACCAGTGCCAGGCTGACCCCACTGGCCTCAGGGTTCAGACTGCCATAAGCACTGGGAATAGCACCTCAGCCCCAGACTTTAAGGCCATCCTAGCATTAAGTTGGCCACCACAGCCCTAGTCATCAAGGTGGCAACTTCAGACTCATCTTCCTGTCTCATCTCTTTGAATTCAGGATCTAAACTCACCAAGCAAGGACAGCCCTTGTGACCTCAGACTCCACATCATCCTAGTACCAGATTAGCATCCCTGGCGTAAAATACCAGGTAGACATCCCTGAACATAAGCTTCAGGCTTCTCCAGTATTGATCCAATTCTTATGGATCATGGCTTCACCCTTCAACTGGCTGCAGTAACCCAGGCTCCAGCAGACCCAGGATAAATCAGGTCTGTCTCTATGACTCACAGCCAGCCCAGAGTGTGGACCCAGGCTTTATGCCAGCCCCAGCACCTGGATGGCCCTAGGCCCCAGGCCTGTCTCCATAGCCCAAGCTCCAGGGGACCCATGTGCCAGGCCCACTCCAGTGCCAGGTCAGCTCCTGTGAACCCTGGTTTCAGGCTGACCCCCAGGGGTTGAAGCTTCAGGCCTAAGACATAGCTTATAACCTGAGAAAGATTAACATGACCAAGTAGGGAAAAAGAGTTGTAACCCAACTATATGATTGTGTGAATGTTACCTGAAAATGTGACTGTATAAATCAGTAGATAAATGCACAGTGGTGAGATTATTTTGATCTTTGAGATTTAATTTCTTTAGTGCTGCCTAGAAAACATTAATTGACATTCTATTTATATTTTACTATATAATATTCCATGAATTACATGTAAGCCATCTGAAATCCTTTGTGAATGAAGGCAGAAGAAGAAAAGATTAAGAATATGATTGACAACCTAGAAGAAATGGAAGCTATTATCAATAAATGGCTTTCTCAGACATTCATGATCATCTTTTCAAAAAAAAATTGTTGTTTGTGATTGAAGTTATCAGTTTAAAATACACTATTATGACTTTAAGATGTTTTATGCAATTGCAATGGTGACCACAAGAAAAATATCTATAGAATAAACACAAAGATAAATGAGAAGGGAATCAAAACATGTTACTACGAAAGTTGGGCTGGGAGCAGTGGCTCACACCTGTAATGCCAGCACTTTGGGAGGCTGAGGCTGGCGGATCACTTGAGGTCGGGAGTTCAAGACCAGCCTGACCAACATGGAGAAACCCCATCTCTACTAAAAATACAAAATTAGTTGGGTGTGGTGACGCATGCCTGTAATCCCAGCTACTTGAGAGACTGAGACAGCAGAATTGCTTGAATCAGGGAGGTGGAGGTTGGGGTGAGCTGAGATGGCACCATTGCACTCCAGCCTGGGCAACAAGAGTGAAACTCCATCTCAAAAAATGAAACAAAACAAAAAAACATGTCACTACTAAAGTCAACACAATATAAAGGAACGCAATGAGAAGAAAGGAGGAACAAATAAAGCTACAGAACACACTTAATAAAGTTAATAAAAGTGTAGTAGTAATTTCTGGTCTATGCGTTATTACCTTACCTGTCTTTTTGTAAATGGCTTATTTCACTTAGCATAACGTCCTTGAGGTTCATTTACATTGTAGTATGTGACAGGGTTTCATTCTTTTTTTAAGGCTCCATAATATTCGATCACATGTACATAACACATTTTCTTTATCCACTTATTTGTTAATCAACATTTGGGTTGCTTTTACTTCTTAGTTCTTGTAAATAACGTTGCAGCGAACATGAGTGTGAAAATATTTTGTCTAGATCATGCTTTTAATGTGTGTATATACCAAGAAGTGGGATTGCTAGATAATATGGTAATTCTATATTTAAGGAACCTCATCATTGTTTCCTAAAATGGCTGCACCATTTTTCATTTCCACCAATAGTGCACAAAAATTACAATTTTCCACACCAACATTTTTTATTTTCTGTTGTTTTGATAGTGGCCATCCTAATGGAGCTGAGGCTATGATATCTCATTGTGGTTTTTATTTGCTTTTACTTTATGGTGAGTGATGTTGAACATTTTTTCATAGGCTTGTTGGTCATTTGTATATCTTCATTGGGCAACTGTGTATTGAAGTCTTTTGGTCATTTTTTAATCGGTTATTTTTGTTGTTTTTGTTGCTGTTGAGTTTTAGAAGCTACTCACATACTCTGAATATTGATCCTTTATTTGCAAATATTTTCTCCCTTTCCATAGATTGCCTTTTCACTTTATTTACTATTTTGTGTGATAGAGTTTTTAAGTTTGATGTAGTCCTATTTGTCTATTTTTGTTTTGGCTGCTTGTGTTTTTCATACCTTTCCCAAGAAATCATTGCCAAATCCAATGGTCTGATGTTTTCCCCTATGTTTTCTCCTAGAAGTTTGATAGTTTTCGGTCGTAAGTTTAGGTTTTTAATTCATTTTCAGTTAATTTTGGTATATGGTATTAGGTAAGAGTCTAAATGTATTCTTTTTCATATGGAGATCCAATTGTCTCAAAACCATTTTTTTCACAAAAAGACTGACAGTTCCCCGTTATGTAGTCTTGGTCCCTTGTCAAAGATCTTTTGGCTGTATATGTAAGGGTTTATTTCTAGGTGCTCTGTTTTGTTCCATTGACGTCTATATTGGTCTATATGCCAATGACACACTACCTTGAGATCCATTGCTTATAGTATGTTTTGAAATTAGGAAATGTAAGAACTCCAAATTTGTTAGTAGTTTTTAGTACTATTTTGGATATGCGGGTCTCTTGAAATTGAAATTTCCTGTAAGTTTTGGTGCTACTTTCTATTTCTTAAAAAAATTGCTAACTGGGTGTAGTGGCTCAAGCCTCTAATCCCAGCACTTTGAGAGGCTGAGGCAGGCAGATCATGAGGTCAGGAGATCGAGGCCACACTGCCCAACATGGTAAAATCCCGTCTCTACTAAAATGCAAAAATTAGCTGGGCATGGTGGTGTGTGCCTATAGTCCCAGCTACTCAGGAGGCTGAGGCAAGAGAATTGCTTGAACCTGGGAAGCAGTAGTTGCAGTGAGCTGAGATCATGCCACTGCACTCCAGCCTGGCAACAGAGCAAGACTCCATCTCAAAAAAAAAAAAAAGCCATTGAGATTTTGATAGCAATTGCATCTGTAGTTAACTAGGTACTATGGACATTTTAACAATATAAAGTCTTCTAAACACAGAATGTCTTTCTACTTATGTGTACTTCTGGTTTCTTTTAGCAATGTTAGCAATGTACTTTAATAGCATTTTTAACCAAATTTGAATTTTTATTTTTAGTAATTACTAATAGTCAAGGACTATTGTCATTTTGTTAATTGTTTTCTGTATATTTTGTTGATTTTTTTGTTCCTCCTTTCTCACTTCTCTTTGTATATATTCGATATATGTTTTCTTTTTGGTTACAACTGCAAAAACTTCTTAACGTTATAACAGCATATTTTAAACTGATAAATTTTTTTTTTTCCAAACACAACAATAATGGATGACTGCGAAAGCGATTTATTGATAGTTAAATAGTTGTCAGTCATCTCCTTACCTCTTTTTTTCCTGTTTAGTTCACAGAGAATTTGAGGTAAGATACAGGTAATACACTGATTATTATACTAAAATATAAATAGAACATCAATTAACATTTTTTTTTTTTTAAAACGTGGTGGTGCACGCCTGTAGTCCAAGCTACCAGCAACTAGTTAAACATTACTAGAGAAGTTAATCTCAACAAGGGTCACAACAGTTTTAGCACTGTGTATTTATCTACAGATCTATGTAATCACACGTCTTTAGGCAACATTCACCCAATGATATGATTGGATTATAGCCCTCTTTCCTCTACTTGGATACTTTTATCTTCTCCAGATGTAAGATACATTTTCAGTCATTTGTTTATTCAACACATTAAAATAATTATGATATGCCAGGAACTGTACTGGTTACTATAGATATAGTAGTAAGAGCAACAGTTGTCTCGCCTTTTATAAAGCTTAGATTGTATTGGAGAAGGAGAAAATAAAAACCAAATGAATACAGTATTGAAAAAAAAAAAGAAGAATGCAATAAAGTGTTATTTTAGACACAGTTCTTTTGGTAAGGTGGTAAAAGGGCTATTTTGAGGAAATATTTATGCTGAGACCTAAGGAAACAGATAAATAGGAAACAGGTAAATATACAGAGGAATAGTATGGGAGGCTTAGGGAATGCAAACTACAAAGGCCCTAAGACACACAGAAAAAGAAATGTATCAAGGCTATTAAGCACAGAAAGACAAATATCATGTTTTCACTCATATGTGGGAGCTAGAAAGGTGGATCACATGAAGATAGAGAGTAGATGGGTGGTTACCAGAAGCCAGAAAAGGTAGTGGGGAGGGAGAGCATTGAATAGAAGTTGATTAAATGCACTAATATATAGTTTGGCAGAAGAAATAAGACCTATTGTTAGATAAATTGAGTGACTACAGTTATCTATAGCAGATTTCAAAATAGCCAAAGAAGAATAATTTGAATCTTTCCAGCCTAAAGATAAAGGTTTAAGGTGATGATCTTTCACTAATATGATCTTTCAAATTATACAAATAAATTATTTCATATATCCAAAAACTATGTACATGTATTATGCATCCATAAAAATACATTTAAAAAAGAGACAAAAGGGAGTTTTAGTGATTCCAGGTTGTAGTAGGAGATGAGAAAATGAAAAGGGAAAAATCAGAGAGATAGGGAGGGCAAGATTTATAGGGTCTTCTGGGCCAAGGAAATGTTTTGAAGTTTATAACAGTGATGAGAAACCTCAGACATATTTTATATAAGATAAAAATACCTAATTTCCTTTTGAAAACTATTACTATTGTGGCTGTGTGGGAACTGCAGAATATTGAAGACCACTTTCATGGACTTTGTAGTTGCCCAGGTTTGATATAATGGAAAATTTTGTTTAACTCAAGGGAAATTCAAATAAAAATTAATTTCATATTCTATCTGCACAGAAAAAATTACATATTGAATTTATAGTTATGTGTAGTTGGTAATGAAATGCAGGTTGATTTGTTTCTTCTTTTTGCTCCTGCATGTTATAAAGGTCTTGTAATGAACATGCACCATTTTTACAGTGAAAGAGTTATTTTCCCTATCAAGCCAGTAGAAAATAAGAAAGATCAGAAGCTGCTCTCCTTATTTCATACAAATCAATTTTAAAACAATGATCAGAAAGGACAAAGAAGGACATTACCTAATGATAACAGGTTTTATTCAATAAGAAGACTTAACTATCGTAATATATATGTAACCAACACAGCGGCACATAGATTCATAAAACAAGTTCTTAGAAACCTGTGAACAGGCTTAGATAACCACACAATAGTGGGAGACCCCAACACCCCATGGACATTATTTGACAGATCACTGAGGAAGAGAAAGAAGAAAATCTGGAACCTAAACTCAACACTTGACCAAGTGATCCTAACAGACATCTACAGAGCACTCCACCCATCAACCACAAGTTGGTATTCTCATCTATACATGGCACATACTCTAAAATCAACAACCTGCTTGGCCGTAAGGCAATTCTCAACAAATTCAAAAGAACTGAAATCATACCAACCACACTCTCATAACAGAGCAGTAAAAACAAATCAATACCAAGAAGATCTCTCAGAATCATACAATTACATAGAAATTAAATGTGCTTCTCCTGAATGACTTTAGGGTACATAATGAAATTAAGACAGAAATTAAAAAAAAAATTAAACTAATGAAAAGAAAGATGCAATATAGCAGAATCTCTGGAACACAGCTAAAGCAGTGTTAACAGGAAAGTTTATGGCACTAAAAGTCCACATCAAAAAGTTAGAAAGATCACAAATTAACAATCTAACATTATATCTAGAAAACCTGAGGGAAGAAAAGAGCAAACCAACGCCAAAGCTAGCAGAGGAAAAGAAATAGACAAAATCAGGACTGAACTCAACAAAATTAAGAAATGAAAAGTCACACAAAGATCAATGAAACCAACAGTTGGTTTTTTTTGAGAGAGAGTTTCGCTCTTGTTGCCCAGGCTGGAGTACAATGGAGCAATCTTGGCTCACCACAACCTCTCTCTCCCAGGTTCAAGCGATTCTCCTGCCTCAACCTCATGAGTAGCTGGGATTAAGGAACCTCTGACTTGGAACCCCACGTTTGAGGGGCGTATCGCCAGCAAATATGCAACGAACGAAGCAATGC
>NC_044985.1:14181488-14218998 GCF_008728515.1 Papio anubis | reverse complement strand
ACCCCCAGTGTGTGATGTTCCTTTCCTGTGTCCAAGTGTTCTCATTGTTCCACTGCACCTATGAGTGAGAACATGCAGTGTTTGGCTTTTGTCCTTGTGATAGTTTGCTGAGAATGATGGTTTCCAGCTTCATCCATGTCCACAAAGGACATGAACTCATCCTTTATTATGACCGTATTAGTACTGCATGGTGTGCCACATTTTCTTTAATCCAGTCTATCATTGATGGACATTTCAGTTGGCTCCAAGTCTTTGTTAGAATGGTGCCAATAAACATACGCGGTGCATGTGTCTTTATAGCAGCATGACGAGTAACCTTTGGGTATACACCTGCACGGATGTATTAACAATGGTATTTCTAGGTCGAGATCCTGAGGAATTGCCATACTGTCTTCCTCAAGAATGGTTGAATTAGTTTACACCCAGCAACAGTGTAAAATATTCCTATTTCTCCACATCCTCTCAGCACCTGTTGTTTCTTGACTTTTAATGATTGCCATTCTAACCGGTGTGAGATGGTATCCTCACTGTGGTTTTGGATTTTTTGCATTTCTCTGATGGCTAGGTGATGATGTTAATTTTTTCATGTGTCTATTGGCTGCATAAATGTCTTCTTTTGAGAAGTGTCTGTTCATATCCTTCGTCTGCTTTTTGATGGGGTTGTTTTTTTCTTGTAAGTTTGTTTGAGTTCTTTGGATTCTGTATATTATCCCTTTGTCAGATGAGTAGATTGCAAAGAAATATATTTTCTAAGAGTTTTGAGACCTAAGATTCTATACTACCTAGCAATATTCGTGATTCTAATTAACTGTGAGGAATCTTATTAAGAAATGTATTTTACATCACACCTGTTTAATGGATTTTAGTGTTTCAGATTGAGAAAGGTATGCTTTCTTTAAGAAACAATTTATAGTGTCAACTTTTTACCTACTCTGACATTTTACACTTTATAATTACTGGCAAAATTCTCAGTTGTGATCTTCTGAAATATTTGTAGATATGTACTCCAAACACTAAAAATTTGCCTTTAGGTAGTATGCAGGATTGGACACCTACCCTCTATATATGTCCAAATAAAAGGAAGAGTATTAAAATTCCTAACACTTTTTCAATTATCTTTCCAAGCATGAGCTTGAAGATTTAAAACCCTCAAATTATTTCCCAATATGTGCAGTTAATTATTCCCTTTGTAACCTGTTACATTTGATTAATGTTGATTGAATAGGTCAATTTTACTTATTTTAATGCATGCCTTCATAGAACATTATAAGTAAATGGCTTTCAAAGGTCAGCTTAACCCTGGTAGCACTGGGCATTTCCAAGGGACTTTCAGCAGCAATTTAGGATGAGCTTTCCTAATAACTGTTTTCAAAATCCATTAAAGTCCAAAGAGAGTTTTGCATAGATGCAAACTATGATCACATTACATAGTGAACACTCATCAGAAACAAAAGCCAAACCCTGTTGCTGGGTTTCTCCCTCTGGGCAATAAACTGTTTAATGAAACTATAAAGAAATATATCTCACATAAACCTTAAAATTTCTGACCAAACTACAGACTTACGGAACAGTAACCCTGTTTAAACTTAGTTTGAAAATATAATCCATTTTTATATAACCAACATTATTACTAATTACTGCTAAATCCTAATCTGATATTGAGATGTAATATCAAGAAATATGAATTATAACTAGGACTGAAGACACTGAGAAGCAACACCAGAATGCAAATTTCAGAAGTTCTAGATGCATCTATTTGATTCTTCTCTATTTTCTTCTTTAGTAATCTTGCTAGCAGTCTAACAATATTGTTGATCTTTTCAAAAAACCGGCTCCTGGATTCATAGATTTTTTGAAGGGTTTTTTGTGTCTCTATCTCCTTCGGTTCTGCTCTGATCTTAGTTATTTCTAGAAGAAAAGGATAAATTCCTGGACACATACACCCTCCTGAGACTAAACCAGGAAGAAGTTGAATCCCTGAATAGACCAATAGGAGGTTCTGAAATTGAGGCAATAATTAATAGCCTACCAACCAAAAAATTCCAGGACCAGATGGATTCACAGCTGATTTCTACCAGAGGTACAAGGAGGAGCTGGTACCATTCCTTCTGAAACTATTCCAATCAATAGAAAAAGACGGAATCCCCCCTAACTCATTTTATGAGGCCAGCATCATCCTGATACCAAAGCCTGGCAGAGACACGACAAAAAACGAGAACTTTAGACCAATATCCCTGATGAACATCGATGCAAAAATCCTCCATAAAATACTGGCAAACCAAATCCAGCAGTACATGAAAAAGCTTGTCCACCATGATCAAGTTGGCTTCATCTCTGGGATGCAAGGCTGGTTCAACATATGCAAGTCAATAAATGTAATCCAGCATATAAACATAACCAAAGACAAAAAACACATGATTATCTCAATAGATGCAGAAAAGGCCTCTGACAAAATTCAACAGCTCTTCATGCTAAAAACTCTCAATAAATTCGGTATTGATGGAATGTATCTCAAAATAATAAGAACTATTTATGGCAAACCCACAGCAAATATCATACTGAATGGGCAAAAACTGGAAGCATTCCCTTTGAAAACTGGTGCAATGCAGGGATGCTCTCTCTCACCACTCTTATTCAACAAGTTCTGGCCAGGGCAATCAGGCAAGTTAAAGAAATAAAGGGTATTCAATTAGGAAATGAGGAAGTAAAATTGTCCATGTTTGCAGATGACATAATTGTATATTTAGAAAACTGCATCATGTCAGCCCAGAATCTCCTTAACCTGATGAGCAACCTCAGCAAAGTCTCAGGATGCAAAATCAATGTGCAACAATCATAAGCATTCTTATACACCAATAACAGACAAACAGAGAGCCAAATCATGAGTGAACTCCCATTCACAATTTCTACAAAGAGAATAAAATACCTAGGAATCCAACTTACAAGGGATGTGAAGGACCTCTTCAAGGAGAAATATAAACCACTGCTCAAAGAAATAAAAGAGGACACAAACAAATGGAAGAACATTCCATGCTCATGGAAAGGAAGAATTAATATTGTGAAAATGGCCATACTGCCCAAGGTACTTTATAGATTCAATGCAATTCCCATCAAGCTACCAATGACTTTCTTCACAGAATTGGAAAAAACTACTTTAAAGTTCATATGGAACCATAAAAGAGCCTAAATTACCAAGACAATCCCAAGCCAAAAGAACAAAGCTGGAGGCATCACTCTGACTTCAAACTATACTACAAGGCTACAGTAACCAAAACAGCATGGCACTGGTACCAAAACAGAGATATAGACCAATGGAACAGAACAGAGCCCTCAGAAATAACACCACACACCTACAACCATCTGATCTTTGACAAACCTGACAAAAACAAGAAATGTGGAAAGGATTTGCTGTTTAATAAATGATGCTGGGAAAACTGGCTAGTCATATGTACAAAGCTGAAACTGAATCTCTTCCTTACACCTTTTACAATAATCAATTCGAGATGGATTAGAGACTTAAATGTTAGACCTAAAACCAAAAAAAACCCCTAGAAGAAAACCTAGGCAATACCGTTTAGGACATAGGCATGGGCAAGGACTTCATGTCTAAAATACAAAAAGCGCAGAAAAAAACAAAATTGACAAATGGGATCTAATTAAACTAAAGAGCTTCTGCACAGCAAAAGAAACTACCATCAGAGTGAACAGGCAACCTACAGAATGGGAGAAAATTTTCACAATCTACTCACCTGACACCAAAGGCTACACATCCACAGAACCTACAAAGAATCCTAAACAAATGTACAAGAAAAAACAACTCATCAAAAAGTGGGCAAGAATGTAACACACACACTGCACATTATTACTTATACAGCCACAGGACACATGAAAAAATGTCATCATCACCGGCCATCATCAGAGAAATGCAAATCAAAACCACAATGAGATAACATTCACACAATCAGTTGAATGGCATCACATTAAAAGTCAGGAAACAACAGTGCTGGAGAGGATGTGGAGAAATAGAATATTTTACACTGTTGTTGGGAGGTAAACTACTCAATCATTGTGGAAGACAGTGTGGGCAATACCTCAAGGCGATTCGGAACTAGAAATACCATTTGACCCAGCTATCCCATTGCCGGGTATATGGTACCAGCACATTATAAATCATCATGCTATAAAGACACATGCATGTATATGTTTATTGTGGCACCATTCACAACAACAACAAAGACTTGGAACTAACTGAAAAGTCCATCAATGAGATGTTGACTGATTAAGAAATGTGGCACATATACACCATGGAATCATCATGCAGTCATAATAAAGCGAGTTCACATGTCCCTTGTAGATGGATGAAGCTGGAAACTATCATTCTCAGCAAACTATCACAAGGACAAAAAGCCAAACACCGCATGTTCTCACTCATAGGTGAGAACTGAACAACGAGAACACTTGGACACAGGAAGCGGAACATCACACACTGGGGCCTGTTTTATGGTAGGGGGAGGGGGAAGGGATAGCATTAGGAAATATACCTAATGTAAATGATGAGTTAATGGGTGCAGCACACCAACATGGCACATGTATACATATGTAACAACCTGCACGTTGTGCACCTGTACCCTAGAAAGTATAATAATAAAAAAAAGAACATATGATATTTCAGATAAAGTCCCTAAGCATAATCATATTACAGTCTGATTAAACAGAGATATGCTTTGAGACACATTCAGCTGCAACATAAGAGAGAAAAATTGAAATTCAGCATCAAAGTATACGTTTTGTTAAATATAGGTGAAAACTAATATGTGGACGTGTGTGAGCATTCATGTGTCTCCCATAAACTCCCTTACAGATTATATCCAAAGCAACTGTCAGATCAAACTCTACTAAACATGCAGATGCTTAAAACAGGCAAAAACCAGTATAGCCATCACTTTTGTAAGTTTAGCCACATTCAGGCTCATCTAAGTCACTCTGCATAGAAGACTGACCTGAGGCAAATGTGACAGTTTTTTAATGGCAGGACTGAGCTCACGATTAGTCAGACTGAGACAACTAAGAAATTCTCCAAATGAGTGGCTCAGCACAGGGCTGTTGATCAATCAAGCTAAGCAGTCAATGTTGAAGGTGCTATAGGACTCACGTTTTGTTCATTCAAAGGGAGTTTCCAGGAATTCTTTTGAGCTAATCACTATATCTTGTATGCAACATATTGCATCAATTGGGACCCAAATTCTAAAAATTTTAACCTATTTCGTAAGACCTTTCCTTCTCCAAATAAAACCATCATCTAATCTTTACTATTTTAGTTAGAAAGCCTTCTGGTATTGATCTAAGAATATAAGAAAGGTGGTCTGAAACCTGTTCTAGGCCAGGACTGACAACTTTATTCTGAAAAGAAATCGGCATTTCTGATGGAATGCTTAAGTAATTTACTGAAGAAGTTTATTGGGAACAAGATTTGTTCTGAGAATAATGAAAAAAAGTTTATACTCAACCCTAGCTGGCTGTTAGTGAACTCTAGTGACTCATCAGGCTTTTGTTTTCCTCTTTATACTATTTATTACATTTCCTATAAAAATCTCCTAATCAGAATTAGTCTTTCAGGTAGTCTAGTAGAGACCTTTCACTTTCCAAGTAATATTGTAATAAAAAATTAATGCATGTGTATTAGTCTGTTTCCATGCAGTTATGATGAAATACCAGAGATTGAAAATTTAAATGAAAGAAGTTTAATTGACTTACAGTACAGCATGTCTGAGAAGGCCTCAGGAAACTTACCATCATGGCAGAAGGTGAAGGGGAGTAAGGCACCTTTTTCACAAGATGGCAAGAGAGAGAAGTGCAGAGTGAAGAGGAAAAAAATCCCTTACAAAACCATCAGATCTAATGAAATCTCACTCATTATGAGAACAACATGGGGAACTGCCACCATGATCTACTCACCTCCCAGGAAGTCCCTCCCCCAACACATGGGGATTACAATTCAGGTAACAATTAAAGATGAGATTTGGTGGGGACACAGAGCCAGACCACATCATTCTGCCCCTGGTTCCTTTCAACTCTCATGTTTCTCACATTTCAAACACAATTGTACGTTCCCAACAGTTCCCCAAACTTAATTAATTTCAGCATTAACCAAAAGGTTAAGTCCACAGTATTATCTGAGACAAGGCAAGACCCTTCCACCTATCAGCCTTTTAAAAGCAAGTTAATTACTTCCAAGATATAATGGGGGTGCAGGAATTGGATAATGTACCAATCTCAAATGGGATAAATTGGCCAAAACAAAGAGGCTACAGGCCCCATGCAAATTCATAATCCAATAGGGCAGTCATTTAAACCTTAAAATTCCAAAATGATCTCCTTTGACTCCATGTCTCAGATCCAGGTCACGCTGATGTAAGAGGTGGGTTCCCATGGCCTTGGGCAGCTCTGTCTCCGTGGCTTTGCATGATATAGCCCCCCTTCTGGCTGCTTTCATGGGCTGGCATTGAATGCCTGCAGCTTTTCCAGGTTCATAGTGCAAACTCTCAGTGGACGTACCATTTTGTGGTCTGGAAGATGGTGGCCCTCTTCTCACAACTGCACTAGACAGTGCACCAGTGGGGACTCTGTGCCAGGTGTCCTTCCCTTACACGTTATTCTAGCAGAGGTTCTCGTTGAGGGCTCCACCCCTGAAGCAGACATCTGCCTAGATATCTAGGCATTTCCATATATACTCTGATATCTAGGCCCAGGTTTCCAAACCTAAATCCTTGTCTTCTGTACACCCACAGGACTGACACTACGAAGCTGCCAAGGCTTACACCCTCTGAAGCTAGGGCCTGAACTGTACCTTAGCCCCTTTTAGCCATAACTGAAGTGGGACATATGACATGAAGTCCAAGGCTGCACACAGCAGGGGGTCCTGGACCTTACCCATGAAACATTTTTTTTCCCTCCTAGGCCTCCAGGCCTGTGATCTGAGGGACTGCCACAAAGGTCTTTGACATCCCTTGGAGATATTCTCCCCATTGTCTTGGTGATTAATATTTGACTCCTTGTTATTTATGCAAATTTCTGAAGCTGGCTTGATCTTCTCCCCAGAAAATGGTTTTTTCTTTTCTACTGCATTGTCAGACTGCCGATTTTTCAAACTTTTATGCTCTGTCACCTCTTCAGTATTTTGCTGCTTAGAAATTTCTTCTGCCAGATACCCTAAATCATCTCTCTCAAGTTCAACATTCCACAGATCTCTAGGGTAGAAGCAAAACATTGCCAGTCTCTTTGCTAATTGCTAAAGCATAGCAAGAAACAGCTTTATTCCAGTTCCCAACAAGTTTATCAACTGCATCTGAGACCACTCCAGCCTGGACTTCATTTGACTCCATGACTCTTACATCCATATCACTATTGGCATTTTGGTCAAAGCCATTCAAAAATTCTCTAGGAATTTCCAATCTTTTCCACATCTTCCTGTCTTCTTCTGAGTCCTTGAAACTGTTCCGCCCTCTGCCCATTACCCAGTTACAAAGTCGTTACACATTCTAGGTATCTTATATCAATGCCCCACTAGCTTGGTGCCAAATTAATGCATTAGTATGTTCTCACATTGCTATTAAAAAATACCTGAGACTGGGTAATTTATAAAGGAAAGAGGTTTAATTGACTCACAGTTCAACATAGATGGGAAGGCCTCAGGAAACTTACTATCATGGCAGAAGGTGAAAGGTAAGCAAGGCACCTTCTTCACAATGCAGCAGAAGTGAGAAGTGCAGAAAGAAGTGGGGAAAGCCCCTTATCAAACTGTCAGATCTCATGTGAGCTATGATGAGAACAGCATGGAGAACTGCCACCATGATCTAATCACCTCCCACGAGGTTCCTCCCCCATACATGGTGATGACAATTCAGATTACAATTCAAAATGAGATTTGTGTGGGGACACAGAACCAGACCATATCATTTCACCTGCATCCCCCGTCAAATCCCATCTTTCTCACATTTCAAAACACAATTATGCCTTCCCTACAGTTTCCCAAAGTCTTAACTCATTTGAGGATTAATCCAAAAGTCCAAGTCCATATTTTCACCTGAAACAAGGTAAGTCCCTTCCCCCTATAAGCCTGTAAAATCAAGTGCAAGTTAGTTACTTCTGAGATATAATGGGGCTGCAAGCATTAGATCAATGCACCCATTCCAAATGGGAGAAATTGGCCAAAACAAAGGTTCTACAAGCCCCATGCAAGTTCTTAATCCAATAGGGCAGTCATTAAACCTTAAAGTTCAAAAATGATCTCCTTTGACTCCATTTCTCACACTCAGGTCGCACTAATGCAAGAGGTGGGTTCCCACAACCTTGGGCAGCGTGCTCATGAATAAATTGAGATGTTTTCTTTGCCAGAGATAATGATGGCTGAACTACTTATAGTAGCTGCCCTTACAGTGTGATCGTTTTATTAAATTACTACCTTTGGAGTACAAATTACTGATTAGAACAACTAATTGTCCAGAGCATATTGTTTAATCTAGCTAAAAAAAAAAAAGAGTATTTCAATGTCTATGTCAGAACATTTAAATTATATAGACTTTTGCTTATAGAAAGATGAAGCATACATAGTTTTTTCCATACTTCTAGGTAACTACAACTAGAAATCCTGGACATTATATATAAAACCAATATATAAGAATTCTGAGGTGGAGAGGAAAGATAAAGACTGACTAGGGATCTCAGAACCCCAGGAATAATGGTGGTGCGTTTGCTGGGTTTTCTCTTTGCCTCACATGACCCAGATTGGGTGCCAGATAAGCCAATAACCTGAAAACATTTTTGGGCACATGTGTGCACACATACACATACACACGCACACACACAAATACACAACCCCTGTTCTCTCTAGCCAAAAGACCAGAAAGGGAGTAGCCTAGGAGGGCATTAAACACTTAGAAATAATGGCCCTAAGCCAGCTAAACACTACAAAAAACAAATGGTGGTCTCACTGATACCCCAACAGCAAATGCTGATCAGGGAGACTAAATTTACACCCTCACGAGACTGTAAAAAGGCACCCCAAAGACCTGTCGTCATGATATATCAGTGACGACTGTGTGGGGAGCAAGGACTTTCATTCCTGCCGAGCAGTAATAAAGCCCCACTCTGCAGTGTCATCAGAGACCACATGAGGAACCTGCATTTCCACTCCCGCCAGGCAGTAACATAGGTGGCTCTTTCTCTTCCTGTGGCAGTGATGTAAGAGGAGGCTGAATTGAAAGGTCAGACTTTCACCTCAATTTAACAGTGATGAAGTCGCTACCTGATATGGTATGACTCTGTGTCCCCACCCAAATCTCATCTCGTAGGTCCCATAATTCCCATGTGTTGCGGGATTGACCTGGTGGGAGATGATAGAACCATAGAGGAGTTTCATTTCTCATGCTGTTCTCGTGATAGTGAATGAGTATCATGAAATACGATGGTTTTGAAGCAGGAGTTTCTCTGACCAAGCTCTCTCTTTGAATGCTGCCATCCATGTAAGATGTGACTTGCTCCTCCTTGCCTTCAGCCATAATTGTGAGGCCTCCCCAGTCACGTGGAACTGTTAAGTCCAAAAACCTCTTTCTTTTGTAAATGCCCAGTCTTGGATATGTCTTTATCAGCAGCGTGAAAACAGAATAATACACTCCCACTCCCCTGTGGTGTTAGTGAAGGCAACATGGGCATTAGGAAGAAGTCAAGCCTCCAACCCTCCCATCCAGGGCAGTATCAGTAAGACCTAGTGGGAACTAGCACTCCCTACAAACACCTAGCAGAGAAAAGGAACTACAGACCTCATTAATAATAGGGATCAAGCAGGAAGTCTGGACTTGTACCCTCATTTGGCAGTAAGAAAGTAGCTCACTTTTTCTTTTGTCAGATGGTAACAGAAAAAAGTCAGGTAAGACAGAAAGTTTGCATGTGATCCGAGTCTCACAGTGCTCAAAATGTTCAGGTTTCAATGGAAAAGTATTTGCCACATCAAGAAGCAAGAAGATGTCAAGATGAGTTTAAATAGATAGTCAAAACATGTCAAAAATGAGGTGACAGAGATGTTAGAAATATTATAAAGTAGCCATCATAAAAGATATTCCAAAACACTATAGATATGTCGAAATGGAATTGTGAAGCTTGATTTGGGTTACATACAGGAAGGCAAGCCAACAAACAAAATAGAGAAACAAAAACCAGAGTAAACAAGCAAATGCCAAAATTGAATGGTGGAGTTAGCCCAAATAAATCAATAATTACTTTAAATGTAAATAGTCTAAATAAACCAACTAAAACACAAAAATAGGGAGAATGAACTAAAAAATAAGACTGCACTTAATATTATGTTGCCTAAAAGAATCTCACTACAAGTAAAAAAAGGGAGGCAGGTTGGAAGTTAAAGGATTGAAAAGGCATGCCATGAAAACATTAATCAAAAGAAAGCCAGAGACGCTATATTAACATCAGATAAAGAAGACTACAGAACAAAGAAAATTATCAGAGAGGGATATATCATAACAATAAAAGCATCAACCTGTCAAGAGCATACAGTAACCTTATACATGTAAGCAACAAACAACAGAGTTGCAAAATATGTGACACAAAAATGGAACTTGAAAGAAATTAGACAAATTCACAATAGTAGCTGCAGATTTCAATACCCTTCTTTCAGCAATTAATAAATTAACTAGACAGAAATTCAGCCATGACAATAAAAGGAGTCAGGAACACACCATCAACCAAGAGTACCTAATGAACATCTATAGAATATTCACCAAAAATAGCAAAAAGTTCATCATTTTCAAGGGCCCACAAACATATACCAAAAAAAAAAAAAAAAAAAAGAAAAGAAAAACTATATCCTTGACCATAAAACAAATCTCAATACATTTAAAAGACGTCAAATTATATAGAGTGTATTCCCTGACTACAAAGAAATCAAACTAAAAATTAACAGCAGGGAACTCTTAAAATACTTAAAATTAGACAACATTCCTAAATAATATATAGGCCAAAGAGAAAAACACAAAGGAAATAAACATATATAAATAAATGAACATAAAAATACAATATATAAAATTTGCGGAAAGCAATTAAGGCAGTGTTAAGAGACATATTTATGGCACTATCTGCATATATTAGGTAAGATTAAAACTCTCATATCAGTAATTTAAGCAACCAAAGAAACTTGAAAAATGAGTAAAAAATAAATCCAAAGCAAGCATGAAGAAGGAAGTATCAAAGAGCAGAAATGAATGAAATTGAAAAATTATTTCTTTGGAAAGTTCAATGAAATTGACCCAGAAAAATACCCACACAAATATATCCAGCAGATTTCTTACAAAGGCACAAAAAACAATCAATATAGGAAAGGTAGCCTTTTCAACAAATGAAGGAAAAATAGAGAACCATGAAACTTTTGGAAAAAATGAGAAAATCTTTAGGAACTAATGCTAGGCAAAGAGTTCTTATATTTCATAATCAAAAGTATAATCCTTAGAAGCAAACTTGTTAAACTTGATTTCATTAAATTAAAACTTTTTCTCTGCCCAGGACACCGTTAAGAGAACAATATACAAGGTACAGATTACAGTGAAATAATGGCAAATAACATATCTGACAAAGAACTAATGACTAGAACACAGAAAGAAGAAAAATTCTAGTAGTAAAGAAATAATCTGATCAGAAAATGGACAGAGTATAGTGACATTTTCACAAAGAGGCTGTACATAAGCACATGAAAAGGTGTTCAACATCACTAGCCATTAGTGAAATGCAAATTAAAACTATAAGGCCATATCATTACACATTTATCAGAATGGCTAAAGTAAAAAATTGTGACTACACCAATTCTGGTGAGCATGTGGGCAACTGGATCACACCTACATTGTTGGTGGGAATGCAAAATGATATAGTCACTCTGTAAAACACTCTGACAGTTTCTTGAAAGTGTAAACCGTGGACTATGATATCCACTACCAATTGTATTCCTGGACATTCATCCCAGAGTGGTGAGAATTTGTGTTTACACAAAACTTGTATATAAATGTTTACAGCAGCTTTATTTGTAATAGTCAAATAAAACGGAAACATTCCAGATGTCCTTCAACAGGTAAACTCCTAAATAAACCATGGTATATCCACACTATGGAATACTACTAGCAAAAAAAGACATTTAATCATTGATGCAGGCAACAGCTTGGCTAAGTCTCCAGAGAATTGTGCTGAGTGAATAAAGAGTCAATTCCAAAAGATTTGTACTATGTAATTCCATTTACACAACACTTTTGAAATGACGAAATTACTGATATGAAGAACAACTGCCTAGGGTTACTGCACTTGAGTTGTAGGTGAGATTGAAGTTGCTGTGGCTATCATAGGGCCACAGGAGGAACCTTTGTGGTGATGGACATATTCTGCATATAATTATGCTCCTGTACTATAGTTTTGCAAGCTGTTGCCATTTAAAAAATTGGTTAATGTTACATAGGATCTTACTGTATTTTTAGCCAACAGCAGTATATGTCTCTAATTATCTCAAAGCCAATAATATAATTTAAAAGTAACTCTTAGATCACATAACAACACATACCAAATATTAAAGGTCTAAACTGTTATACACTCAGATAAACTGCAACTGACTTCAGTTTGAAAACATACCTAACTCCAGTCATGAACAGTAATAGTTTTTGCCTTTTTTCTCTGGATTTATTTAAAATATTGTCCTATTTGAAACACTGAAGTACACTTACTTTCCTTTTCTTTTTCTTTCTCTGGTTGTTAAGGGCATCACCACAAGTGTCCCTCATGTGGCCCTTTTATAGCCACATCCACTTTGATCTCACATACACCCCTATGTAGTAATCCCAGGCAATTGTTCTTTAGTTCTATAATCTTGTCATTTTCCAAAAATGTTGTGTAAATGGAATTATACAGATTGCAATCATTCGGGATTGGTTTTTTTACTACTCAGCATAAATTTCTGGAAGTTAATTACCTCTGGTTAATCTTGGGCATTCAGGATTCCCTATGGTGCCTTTTCTTGGGGATGTAGTAGGACCTATCTCCTCACTGCAAAAGCTGGTCATAACTAGTCTCATCTATTCTACACTCATAAAACACGAAATTGTGTCTTAGAAGGTAACTAGGAATATGGACATCAAAGCTAATTCATTCTAATATTTCCTGCATACCTGAAGGAAAGGGAGAAAGGCATCATTGTTTATTTGCTCAGAGTTCATTGTTTAGAGTTCAGTTTGTCACAGATAAGAATGCTGAATACTTATCTATTCAAGTACAGACTACATAGTTACCTGAAAATTCACAAAGTAAAATAATTTCATTAACACTTTAGATATTTGCTAATAGAAGGGTCACAACATACATTAAAATGTATATTTCCTTTATTACTGCATAGCAAAATAGTTTTAAGACCAAAAACCTAGTGACTTACATAACACTGTCTTGTCTACTTTCGTGGTTCTGAATGCTGATAGGCTCAGCCTGCTAGGGTTGTTGGTTCAATAAATGAACAACCTCAAGTCAACCAAATACATTCTCATTTGAACACTTCCCTTCATTGCCTTCAGTGGCCAGCACTTGGTATTTGTTGAGTGAATTCAGGCATATATCTGAGGATAAATGGCTGTTGAAGCAGAAAAATCTTTCTACTGTAGACCGTCTCTGTGGTAGTCACAGTACGTAAGTAAACTAGTGATATAAATGGAGAAGTTGACTATTCCTATAAAGGTAAGTCCATGAGCTTTTCCTAACATTAAATATTTCTGTTCTATCATTAAATTGCATTGACTGTACCACCCAAAGAAAAAAACATGGATTTCATTATACTGTCTTTGTGTATATCTGTTAGTAAATACTTATTTACTTAGGAATCACTCACTAAAGCTGATGTCCAATCTTTATTGGGGGTGAAAAATTACTTAAACCCTTTAGAAGACTCCTGTTCTCATAAATATCTGTGAAACACATCCTTGCTGACTGAGATTAGAAAGAAAAATAAGTCAATAAATAAGGCTACTTCTCTAAATTTAATTGTTATCTTCAACAAAATAGTACAAAAATTGCCAGTTATTTTTATTAATTTTCCTGTACAACACTAGTTAATCTTTTTACTTCCATCATCAAATCTGTTGAAAAAATACAACAAAAGTCACAAATTCTGGTGAAAATATACCTATATACCAATGAAAATGTAAAAAAAAAAAAAAATCAAACGGCAAAAGAAATACTATCTGAGTTTCAAGAGCACAGGCAGAAATTCTCCAATTATCTTCATCTTCATATGAAACATTTTGGTAATTTAAACTTAGAATTTAAACATGAAAGACATTGCTTCCTCCAGGTTTTCTAAACCAATGAGTGTACGAAATTTAAATATTTCTTCACTTTCTAATCTTTGAAAATCTAATCAGGCAAATGTTTTTGTCCCAACATTATATTATCACATCAAAGAGATCTCATTGCCAGTTTTTCTACTATTCTAAGTTCAGTGACTTTTATATTAAACTTAAGCAAAATGTTACTTGCATGAGTGATTTTTACTTTCTAGTATCCCTTAAGTATACTCAAGATCTACTTTGTAATGTGAAGTAAAATATGAGGTACCATTATCTGAAATAATATTCAAATATATTAATTGCAAATTGATTTATTCAAAGTTTAAAATACACTCTTGCTTTGCTGACCTCAGAATTCTCAGGAGAAGGCACTTATTTCCTCAACATACCTCTTAAGAAGATTTATTTTAATGTTAGGAAATGAAAATAAATGATTTAGCAAAGAGTATACTTTCATTTGTAGAGAATAAAACCATGAGAAATGATTTCAAAGCATAAACTTTCAGCTACTAATTTATAGAAGACATATATCTCAGCAGATAACAGAAATTCTATAGAAATTATTTACACGTAAAAAAGTGGAAAATTGCGATTTAAATTTCTTATAAAATTCATAAATCATTGTAAGAAGTGTAAAGAATGACTTCTGATAAATTAAGCACTAATGACATTTGAAATGTCAGTACAGTTTGTCTCTCTATTGATAGAAACAATTTTCCATTGTTCCTGTTTAAAGCAATTACACCTAATAACAACTGAAGTCCATCTTTTCTGGACTTTAAGAGAAGTAAAACACATGTACTTATGATCTAGGGTCCCTATGGTTCTACAATATCAAAGTTCTTAATGACAGTGTAGAACCATAAGTACCACAACTCATTGCGGGATACAGATTACAATATATTTGTGAATAATCATGTGTGTTTTAGAAGCTGACCCTCACATTAATGGTCTACAGTAATCTGCTTTTTAAATTCATTATAAAGATGTCTTCATGTGATGGTAGATTCAATTGCCAAAAATACCTTACCTTTTCAGAACACTTGTGTTTCTCTTTTTAAGGCTTACACAATTTAATCTATTCATATGGTCCTTTTGACAATTTGCCCCAGTGCTAATTGATGAACATTTTGTCCATTTTTATTATGTATATCATTTTCATTGGTGTTATATCTCTCTTCTCTAACCTTCATTTGAGTATCTTCCAACACTGCTTGTCGAGACTGTCTTTCATGATAGGACAGGATTCTTGTACTGGCATCTGTATTCTCCGTAAAGTAGTGGATACATACCATTTTGAGTCTGGAACTTTCTTCACATTATCCAAGGGGAGAGTAATCTGAAAGTGGTTAAGAACCACTGCTATGGGTGATAATGAGGCAGGAGAATAGGGTCTGGAGGAAGGGAACCTAAGGCCCATATGCTGACTTTTCAAAAGGAAAACCCCACCTCTCCACAAACAAGTAACAAAAGGATCAGAGTAACTCCCTTTGCACTGTGTTGCAGAAGAAAAATGAAAAATATCTCTGGTCCCCTCCCACAACCAATCAGACTGGTCGTAGGCCAAGTCTTCATGTGTAAATTTGTAGCTTCATTTCAGCCTCTGATTGGTAGCCTCCTGCAGCCAGACTGGTTGTGGGCCACTCCCTCATTTAGATAAGGTGTAACCAAGTAACCAACGGAAAACCTCTAGAAAGTATTCTGAAACCAGTGATCTTGAGCCATTTGTTCGAGTCTATCACTTTGTGGAGTGTACATTCATTTTCATAAGTCTGTGTTTTTGTTATTTCATTCTTTCATTGCTTTTCTATGTGTTTTGCCCAATTCTTTGTTCAAAATGCCAAGAGGGGGACTACTCATGGTCAAGACCTTATACTGGTAATAATGAGAGACTACGATGCAGTCTGAACGAAGAGAGACTGGCATGTATTAGTTTCCTATTGGTGTCATAAAAAATTAACAAATCTTATTGGTTTAAATAACACAAATTTAATCTTATAGTTCTGGAAGTTAGAAGAATAACATAGTTCTCCCTGTGCTAAAATTATGATGTTCATGGGCTGCAGAGCATTCTAGAGGTTCCAGGTGGCAATCTCTTTCCTTTCTTCTTACAACAACTAAAGACCATTCACATGTTTTGGCCGGTGACCTCTTCCTCCATCTTTAAAACCTGCGATATTGCATCTCTTTGACCCTTCTTCCATATAGTCATGCCTCCCTCTTAGACCTGGCCTGGAAAGGTTCTCTGCGTAATCATGTGATTAAGTTTGGCCTACTTTTTACCATGTAATGATTATTAAATATTAATTAAATAATTAAATATTAATTCACAGGTTCTACAGATTAAGACATGGGCATTTTGGGGGGACTGTTATTCTATTTACGACAAGCAACAAACATTTTCATACAGTAAATGAGAGACTAACATTCTAAATTGAGATATAAATTTGTCTTCTCATGTTCTATGGAAATCTTCTCTCTATATTTGAGTCAAATTTCGATGTCCACTCTTCTATCCTGGTTTTTTCAGTTTCCATCACCTGAAATCCCTCCTTGTCCAACAGGTTTGCTGCTACATATCATCAGATGCTTATTGTATTCCTTTCTTCCTCTATGAATTATTTTTTAAATAATCTCAGGTCTGTGGTCCTCAATCCTGTCTCATTCTAGTCGAAAAAAGAGTACAAGATTTCCACTAGACTACAAGATGCTTTGGAGATAGAAAAATGAAGAGAAAAAAACCAAGCTTCTCAAAATGCTTTGGAAATAGAAAAAAATTATAGACACTTCCTCATTTTTAACTTAGATCAGTGATGAAATATGTCATTTACTAGATGAGTGATTTAAACTTCTTCCCGCAAGTATTTCAATGGAACCTTTTTAGCATTGGTATCTAGTTTACATTTTTCAATTTTATTTATATTAACTTATTAGTATATTCATTTGATATGTAAGATGATATGGCATTTTTATAGCACATTTGACTTGTAGATTAAAAATATGACTATGACACATTGCCAGCTGTTTGAACATAGGCCAGTTATAAATATTTTAAACTGATTCATTCTCCCTTTATAAAATAGTTGACAATATCTGCTCCTTTACTTCAAATGCTGGTTTTGATGATCAGATAATTATATAAGATATTTGAAATTATTAGAAAACTTAATCAACTAGTTTAAAATAATTACTGAAAAATAATCATTACAACTACAGTTTAAAGTTGAAAACCAAGACAAAAAGGCATATTTTAATAACTTAACTTTATACTTTGTATTTTTTTCTTGTAAACAATATATTTATGGACATACTGCATGCTGTTAACTGTGATTCCTAATATTAGGAAGATATTTTTAATAAAATTCCCCTGTTCTTACTGTTAAATAAAAGAAACCTTTCGTTTGACAAGTTCATTATTTCAGTAGGAAAGCAAGATGTTTACACATGGAAATCATAAACAAAAAAGTACATATATGAACTGAAAAAATATGAAAAGAACACTCAATTAGTATGAAGAGAATTTGAGTCTTATTTTCTATAATTTATTGAATTTTTCTAGAAATGTTAAAAAAATTAAGAAGTCAAATATCTTTTCTAATACTGACCATTTATTAAGCACTGTTATATAATAGGTAAATTATATATTAAAAATATATAACAATTTTCTTCTTGAGATACAAAGAGCCTATTATTGAAATATTGCTGACTCTATTTTGCAGATGAAAAAACTGAGACTCAGAGACTAAGTAACATCCTTGAGGCTACACAAGTATTCAATGATCATATCAAAATTTAAATCCCAGTCAGCTTAAATGTTGAAGCTTCTGACTTTGGGTGCTCTGCTTCATGAAGAGGTCTGTAATGAAATGATGTGATTTAATTTAAAACTGTATAGACTGCCATGTGAGACTCTTCAATGCTAGACCAAAATTAGACACATTGTTCAACAGTTTTTTTCTGAGCAAATTTGACCGTGTTTTATAGTAGGAAAATTTTATTAAATGCTTATAATGGTTTGCTAAAAGCTAGAATTATGGCAATACATTTTCTTTAATATTGATGTGATTCTGTTTACAAATAGGTAATTTTCTTGTGTTTTAAAAGTTGACAAAAATGCATCTCAAAAATAAATGGTAATTATACAAGTAGATGGAATATGGGGAAAATAACTCTTACACTGCTAGGACTTAACACACAAATTGGTGGAATAGCTACTATTTAATTTAGATTTGATTTTTTGTTTTTGATATAGTATTCATTTATACTATAAACTGTAATGTAAATTATCACTTACTTTGGTGGACTTTGCAGTAAATAAACTTCTAGAGGAGGCACTTCAAATTTAAATTTCAACTCTGAAAGTCATCAGATAATTCACATTCCAGAAGTCTGCACTGATGGTTTGATGTCTTCAATATATTTTACATTAACTAAAATTACGTGTTGAGTTATATTAGTGTTTTAGTTATTATAATGTTTAGCATCTAAACATATTTTTAAACTTTGTAATATAATGTTGAATTTCAAAATTGTGCCCTTCAGCACTTCCTGTTTCAAACATAATGCCATTTCTTGATTAAAATGATTTGCAAATTTCCCAAACTCTCAGAGTAAAACACAAAATTATTATTATGATTCAAAAGACCCTCCAGGACAAGTCTCCAGGATACCTCCTCAGCCCAATATGTTCTTGATGTCTGTAATCCAGCTCTACATGTTTTTATTTAATTACATAAACCTTCCAAGCACTTTCTTCCCTCAAGGTATCTGTGTGCATAATTTCTCTGATTAGAATTTTTTTGTACTGTATATGTAACTATGTAACTATTTCTTACCATACAGCTCTCAGCCTCAACGTAGAATTATTCTCACACAAAATTTCATATTCAGATGTTTATTCTGACTTTCACATCACAATTGCACTTCATATCAACTGCTTGATATGAAGGCCAGGCACAGTGGCTCACGGTGTAATCCCAGTACTTTGGTAGGCCAAGGCAGGAGGATCACTTGAGCCCAGGGATTCAAGGCCAGTCTGGGCAACATAAAGGTCCCTGTCTCTACACATAATAATAATAATAATAATAATAATTAGTTGGGTATGGTAGTGCAGGCCTATAATCCCAGTTACTTTGGAGACTTAAGTGGACGAATCTCTTGAGCTTTGGAGGTCAAGGCTGTAGTGAGCTGTGATTGTGCCATAGTATTCAACCTAGGCGACAGAGAGGCACCCTGTATCAAACAAAATGTGCCTGATATGAGCCAGTTATCCTTAATAGGGTAGAGATACAGCGGTGAACAAAATTGTCCAATATGCTTTATCTGTAAATTTGATCCTAGATACTGCATTTCACAGTGGCAAGTTCCTGTGATAATAAATTGGTAAGCTGATTCTCTTTTCATAAATATTTTGATGGCACTCCCCCAAGAGTTTTGATTGCTAATGATCTTAACCATAATGTAAGAAATTTACTGAGAGTAATTTGCCTAAAGAAAGTCATTTGTATAATTTATTATGTTATTAGTAGTCTTTGAAGGCAAAGACCATTTGATCTTGGAAGAAGAAGTTGGTTAATTTTACAATTACTGAGACCTGGAGGAAATAGTGAGATGCCTACAGTCATATCTTCATACATACGAGATTCAGGTTTCCAGACACTGACTCTATGAACTTTCATTTTGTGAACTTCCTTTTGCTGTGTACTTAATTATTAAAGTAGTCATCTTTATAATTAGTCTTATAATTCACTCTATTATCATTATTGTGGTTATAAATTACTGTTAACAATCACTGTTACAATATTGCTCATACTTCCAGAGAGCAGTCATTACTTTTTACAACCCTTATTTAAACTACCTGTATATCATCTCTATGAAACTCGAGGGTTAATTAGTTCCATCAACTAATTGACAATTTTATCTGTTCCAAAAGTGTCTCCTTCAAGCTTCTAAAGTGTGCGTGTATGGATGTTGATAGAGATTGGTGGAAGGTATCAGCTGTATTTCAAAATATGATGACACATAAGTTTAGGCCTCATTCACTTTTATCTATTTTATTAGACACCATTTAAATTTCTTATATTTATTGCTCTAAAATAACATTTTTTTGTCTTATGAGCTTATCTATTCTATAATCACTTTGATTTATTTCTCCTCTGAGTTTTTTGTTCATATATACCTTTATGCAGGTGTTAACTACATATTAATTCAGTCTTAGGTACAGATTAATTAATCTACTCATTTATTTATTCAACAAATGCTCATTGGATATTGACTACATACTTGACACTAGAGATTAAAATTCTTCATAGACTATGAATTCAAAGAATTTGTATTTAATAGAGAAAACAGAAGAGTAAAAAAAAAAGAAAGAAACCTAAAAATGTCACAGTAGAGGAAAATACAGTGTGTTATGAATGCATAATAATAGGACAAAATAAAATTTTGCTTGGGAATGTTATAAAAGAGTTTCTGTAACAGGAGGAAACTGAGTCATGTCTTGAAGTGTGAACAGGAGTTAACCTTTTGAAGATATGAGAAAGTGTTTCCAGCAGAAGAAAGAGAATATCGTAAGGTATGAAGTTGTAACCACATTATAAGCCCCACCTTACAAAGTGTGCTTTGTAACTGGACCAGGGAATGTATATCATTAAATAATTAATTAGAACTGGAAAGAAAGATGAGTAAAAATTATAGACTTGTGAAAACTACCATAAGAAATTTTGATTTAATGAATCCAGTGAAAAACTTCCCTTTAGTTCCAGAGATTAAGTTGTAGTTTCTGTTAAAACCAGCAGCCATTATACAGAAATGCTATCAACTTCCTGCCAATAACAACAACAATACCAACAAATATCCGTTTTCAACACAATAATGTACTATTTCATTTTACACAATGAGATATGTCTTAGCCTCTGCCCAAGTTAATCCATGTTTTTTGACTTTTACTTTTCTTCATAACTCCTAGTGACCTTGTTGCTTTCTGCAATACATCAACCCTTCCCAGCTACTGCATCATTCTCATCTCATCAAATTTACTACTTAACATAAACAAATAAGCAAATAAATAAATGTGAGAGAGGAAACAATCACTCTTGATAAAATTTTGACAGAAAAATATGGATAGAGTACTTGGGATATGCACAACTGAAAATATTTATTGGTTCTCCTTTTCTGCCTGAGGGCAAGATGAGGGCACAAATTTTTAGCAAAGTTCAAAAGGCAGAATACAAGCTAAATAATACAACCTTGTATATCGTGATGAATATTGTTGATAATTGATAATTGTTAAATTATCAATTTAACAGGTAATCGATAAATGTTACCCTCAATCATTTGGGCCAAAGTTCTGATTATATCCTTCTTAGAACACATGGACAATTTCAGAATTACATATCAAATAATAGAGTGGTGCTTACGTGTAAAATTCAGAGCTATAAATTATTAAATCGAAAAATGCAGTATTAATTCACTGAAAACTAAGGAAAGAAGAAAAGGTAGTTTAAATGAGATGTTAATTCATTAGAAAATAAAAAATAAAATCATTTAAAAGTTTTAAATGAGTAACAAAGAACAGGAGAATACATATATAAGTATAATATGAATTAAAAAAGCAAATAGTTCTATTTCTGATTTTACCTAATGTTCAGTTGTGACAAAAATGGAATGCTGGTTTGAGCTTGGGTAAGAGGGAATTTTTCAAAGCAGATTATTTTCATCCATTATGGAATGAAACCAAAGCCCAAGATTGAAATTGTAAGTATCCAATGTTCACAGACTAGAACTTCATAATTATAGTTATTATATATTGATATAAGTGATATATGTGATATATTACTTATATGATATATATCATATATCACATATTGTTACATCATATATATTTCATATATTTATATATCATATGAATATACATCAATATATGTATATTATATTTTCATGTATCTGATATAGCATATATATTCATTTATAAGTGCATTATATATTATACACACATAAATGTATGTATTCATATATATGTGTATATGTGTGTATATATGCACAAACATACATACTTTTCATTGTGGTAAAAATATATAACATATACATATACATTCTATCTTATTGTGGTAAATATATATAACCTAAACTTTCCCTCTTAAAAAATGTTAAGTTTATAGTATTGTTAACTATAAACTCATTGTTGAAAACAGATCTCTAGAACTCTTTCATCTTGCATGATTGAAATTCTGTATCCATTGGACAACACCCTATTTTCCCCTTTTACACACTCCTGGCAATCGGTATTCTATTTTCTATTTCTTTGAGTTTAATTACCTCGGATGTCTCATATAAGTAGAATCCTGCAATATTTGTCATTTTGTCATTGATTTATTTCACTTAATGTCTTCAAGTTTCTTCCATATTGTATCATCTATCAGCATTTCCTTCTTTTAAAGCTAAGTAATATTCCATTGAATGTATATGCCATATTTTCTTCATCTATTTATTCTCAGATGGACATTTGCTTTGTTTCTAAACCTTAGCAAATATGAATAACACTGCAATGAATGTGGCCATGCAAATATTTCTTTGAGATTCTGTATTCAATTATTTTGGAGGTATACCCAGAAATAGGATTGCTGAGTAATATGGTAGTTATCTTGATATGGTAATCTTCTAAGGAATCTCCATACACTTTTTGCATAGTAGCTACATCATTTTACAATGACGTCAGCAGTGCACAATGGATCCAATATCTCCATATCTTTTCCACAATTTTTTCCCTTTTTATTATAGAGGGCATCCTGATAATGTGAGGTAGGATCTCTTGGTGGTTTTGATGTGCATTTTTATAATGATTAGTGATGTTGCACATCTTTTCATATGCCTGTTGACTGTTTATCTTCTTTAAATAAATGTCTAGTAATTTTTGAGTTTTTGTTATTGATTTGTGGGTGTTTCTTATATATAATAGACATTAACCCTGTATCTGATATATGGTTTGCAAATATTTTCTTCTATTTTATGATTATCCTTTTAACTTTCTTGTTTCTTTTGCTATGCAGAAGTTTTAAAATTTGATACAATCACATTTGTCTTTTTCTGCTTTTGTTTGTGCTTTTGGTATCATATCCAAAAGAAATCATCACCCATTCTAATGTCATAAATTATTTTCCCTTTGTTTTCTCATAGGAGTTTTATAGTTCAGGTCTTACATTTAGGCCTTTAATTCATTTTTAATTTGTATATACAGAGTAAGACAAAGGTACATATTCATTCTTTTCCATTGTGTATATCTAGTTTTCTTAACACCATTTGATGACGAGACTATCCTTTCCCCATTGCGTCATTGTAGCACCTTTGTCAAAAATCATTTGACCACATGACTGAAGGTTAAGTTTCAGGCTCTCTAACCTGTTACATTGATGGATGGTCTTTATGCCAGTATTATACTATTATGATGGCTATCACTTTGCAATATATTTTAAGCCAGGCAGAGTGGGGGCTGGAAGCTTTGCTCTTTCTCAAGATTGTTACTGCTAGGTAGAGTTCCCGAAGATTCCATATACAGTTTTGGATGTTTGTCCTATTTCTGCCAAAACTGCCATTGGGATTTTGATATGGATTGCACTGAATCTGTAGATTGCTTTAGGTAATATGGACATTTTAACAATTTTATTAATCCATAAACACAAGATATCTTTTTATTCTTTTTTCATTCTTTCTTTCAGCATTGTTTATAGTTTTCAGTATACAAATCTCTCACCCACTCAGTTTTATTCCTCAGTATTTTATTATTTTCGATGCTATTCTAAATCAGTTTTTAAAAATTATTTTCAGATTGCTTTATGCTGGTGTATGTAAATGTAATTTATTTTGGATGTTGATTTTATATGAAGCAGCTTTACAAAATTTATTATTTCTAACTGTATTTTTGCATGAAATGCTTTGGATGTTCCACATACAAAATCATGTCATCTATAAGAATAGATAAGTTTACTTCTTACTTTCCAATTTGGCTAAGCCTACTCTTTATTTTTACTACCTAATGGCTTTGACTAGGACCTCTACTACAATGATAAATACAAGTGGCCAGAGTGTGCTTCTTTTTCTTGTTCTTTGTCTTAAAAAGCTTTTTATTATTTTTACCATTGGGTATAATGTTGGCTATGAGCTTTTCATATATAACTTTTATTATTTTGAAGTAATTTTCTTCTATTTCTAGTATGTTGAGTGTTTTTTAATCATAAAAGAGTGTTGAATTTTGAAAAAATATGTTTTCTGTAGTAATTGTCATTTTTGTTTTGTTTTTTTCTCTTAATGTGGTAAATTGAACCTGCTGATTTTCATATGCTGAAACATCCTGCCATCCCATTGGTAAATCCCATTTGGACACAGTATATAATGCTTTTAATATGCTATTGGATTTGATTTGCTCTTATTCTTTTGAAGCTTTTGCATCAATATTCACCAGGGTTATTAGTCAGGATTTTTAAATAGTATCTTTGTCTGGCTTAAGTATCAGGGTAATGTTGGACTCATATAATTAATTTAAAAGTATTCCTTTCTATTCATTTATTTGAAAGGGTTTCAGGAGGAATTGTGCTGATTCTTATTTAAATGTTTGGTAAAATTCTCCAGCAAAGCTATTTGGCCCTGATGTTTCCTTTGCTGGAAGGTTTGATAATTGATTTAATCTCCTTACTTGTTATTGGTATGTTCAGTTTTTCCATTTATTTATGATGTACTCAGTAGACTGTATGTTTCTAGGAATTTATTTTTTTCTAAATTATTCAATTTGTTGGCATATATCATTTGTAGTAGTCTCAAAATAATTTTTATATCTGTGGCATCAGTTGTAATGTCTCCCCTTTCACTTCTGATTTTAATTATCTGAGTAGTCTCTTTTCTTTGTCTAGCTAAGTATTTGCAGGTTTTGTTGAACCTTTAAATAAAACAACTCTTTGTTGTTGTTTTTATTTTCCAAGATGAGGAAATAAAGGCTTTTATTGTGCCTTGGCTACTTGGAAATAGCAAAATAGTGCAAAAAGATTAATTATCTAAGCTTTAATCCAAGAAGGAAAATGAGAATCCACCAGAATAATGAGGGGCACCCCAGATCCTGGGGAGGAGAATGCTGGCAAACAGCCCCTGTTACTGCATCTGGCTGAAATAAGTGAGTGAAGCTCTAGTATGTGAGAGAGGCAGAGAGCCTCCCTCTGTGACTCACCTTTCTACTGGGGATCTAAACAACCTAGGTTAGGGAAAATAACTTTGTCTATCCACATTGGCTGCAGCCCACTCTTATCTCTAAGTACCATCTACTGGCTTTTAGGTCAAACTGTACATCTCTATATAAAACTTGCTGAATGAAGTACTTAAGTATTTAGAAGCAAAGACAAAATATGCTACCAAACACTGTCTATAATCACAATCCCTATGGAGAGGGAAAATGGAAATGAAAAGAAAAAAGATAATATCATAAAATCCTAACCTAATGAAAATAAATACAATAATTAGAAGCGTCGGCACTCTAGATGAGAAGGAATCAGCACAAGAATTCTGGCACCATAAAAATTCTAAACATACCCAAATCTCTGGGATGCAGCAAAATCAGTGTTAGAAGTTTATAGTCTACACAACTAACTCTACAAGTTAGAAAGATCTTAAAATAATTATCTAACAATCACTCCAAAATGAAATAGAAAAACAAGAACAAATCAACTCCAAAGCTAGCAGGATAAAAGATGTAACTAAAATTCAAGTGGAATTAAACAAAATTGAGACAAAAGAAATCAAAAGAGAAATTGATGGAACCAAAGGTTTTTCCTTCCAAAGAAAAGACAAGACCAATAAACCCACAGCTAGATCAACAAAGAAAAAAATAAAAAAGATAAGATCCAAATAAGCAAAATCAGGAATGACAAAAGTGGTATTACAATTACTACCACAGAAATACACACAAAAAATCAGAGATAATTATGAATACTTCTATGCACACAAACTAGAAAATCTAGAGAAAATAGAAAAATTCTAGCAAGACATAAACTGCCAATATTGATTTAGGAAGAAATTGGAACCATGAGCAAATTAATATTGAGTTCTGAAATTGAATCAGTAATAAAAAACCTACTAACAAACACAAAAAATGTCCCAGATTAGATGGATTCCTAGCTGAATTCTACCAATTCAGCTGGAGAGCTGGTACCAATTATACTGAAACTATTTGAAAAATTCAAGGTGGTGGGATGCCTCCTTAACTCATTCTGTGAAGCCAACGTCACCACAAATGACAGAAATACAATGAAAAGAGAAAACTATAGGCCAAGCCAATGTCCCTGATGAACATGAACACAAAAATCCTAAACAAAATAGCAGCCAACTGAATCTAGTAGCGCATCAAAAAGTTAATTCACCAGGATCAAGTAGGCTCATTCCTGGAATACAAAGTTGGTTCAACATATAAAAATCAATAAATGTGATTCATCCTATAATTAATTAAAAATAAAAATCATAGGATCATTTCAGTAGATGCAGAAAAAGCCTTCTATAAAACCCAGCGTCCCTACATGATAAAAATGATCAACAAACTAGACATTGAAGAAACATACCTCCAAAAAATAAGAGTTATGTACGATGAATCCACAGCCAACATCATACCAAATGAACAAAAGCTGGAAACCTTCCCCTTGAGAACTGGAAAAGACAAAGATGCCCACTCTCATCACTCCTATAAAACATACTACAGGAAGTCTTTGCCAGAACAATCAATGAAGAAAATAAAAGGCATCCAAATAGAAACAGAAGAAATCAAAATATCTCTCTTCACAGAGGATATGATTCCCTAGAAAATCCTAAACACTCCATCAAATGACTCTTGTAATTTGAAAATGACTTCAGTAAAGAATCAGGGTACAAAATCAATGTACCAGATTCAGCAGCATTTCTATACATTAATAACATTGAAACTGTGAGTCAAATTGAGAGGTGAGGCCAGCTAGACTTCCTGGGTTGAGTGGGGATTTGGGGAACTTTCCTGTCTTACAAGAGGATTATAAAATGCACCAATCAGCGCTCTGTAAAACACACCAATCAGCGCTCTGTAAAACGTATCAATCAGCACGATTCTAAAGTAGCCAATCGTGGGGAGGATTGAAAAAGGGCACTCTGATATGACAGAAATGGAACATGGGAGGGGACAATAAGGGAATAAAAACTGACCAGCCCAGCCAGCAGCAGCAACCCACTCAGGTCCCCTTCCATGCTGTGGAAGTTTTGTCCTTTTACTCTTCATAATAAACCTTGCTACCACTCATTCTTTGGGTCTATGCCATCTTTAAGAGCTGTAACACTGACCGTGAAGGTCGACAGCTTCATTCTTGAAGTCAGCAAGACCATGAACCCACTGGCAGGAACCAACTCCAGACACATCTTGGGGACTCGTTCAGGATCTTGCCACGTGGTGAGTACCACTGGACCCCTTTCACTTGCTTTCTGTCCTACTTTTCCTTAGAATTCGGGGGCTGAACACCAGGAACCTGTCTGCCACTTAAAAGTGACTAGCACGGGTACCATACTAAAGACACAGATGTCAGGCTTTCTGGGAAAGGGCTCTCTAATAACCCCTGACTCTTGGTAGTCAGGAGCATTGGTTTGCCTTGAACCAGCTTCTTCTTTTCCTGTACTTCTGGACTGAGCTAAGGGTTGACAGAGAAGAAAGCCATTCAGTTCCAGGGTCCCAACAAAATGTTGGTCAATCCTGCAGCTATGAGCGGAGCTCTCAAAGTTACATTGCCCAAGCAAGACTCACTCATCTATCCTGACCCTTTCCTCCTGAGTCCTAGCACATGTCAGACAAACTTCCTCCCACTCCTCTTCTCCAAGGCTAGTCCCACTTATAAAAACCACTCCCTGTCCCTGGTGCACTTCTAGTTTCTCCTATTTCTAATATGAATTTTGGGACTCTGCTCCCTTCTTTAGGCACCTGGGCTCACCAATCAGAAAGACATAATTTTTGTCCAAAGCCCCATCAAGTGGTGGAACTATCTGGCATTTTAGGATCCCTCCTCAGAGTAGTACGCCTAACAAAGGATATTCTTGAAGCTAGCATATGGGGAGCCTCAGAAATTACAGACTCCAAAATTTGGGGGGATATCCTTCCTATTCATATGATTAGAAGTGAGGACAAAAAGGCATCACTCTTCCAACCCTGGAGATGCCTTCCCTCCCTCAGGGTATGGCCCTCCACTCCATTTTGAGGTATATCATCTTTATAGGACAAGGGTAAGGTCCCAATACCAATGGGAGAAAACACTTAGGACTCTAACAAGTTTTCAAGAATGTGTAGTAAGGGCCACTAAATCCGACCTTCCTCGGTCTTCTTTGTGGTCTAATAGGAAACAAGTGTTTCTGCTGCTGCTTTGGTGAGTACAACTATTCCAAACAGCAGGGTCCAGGGACCATTGTGGGTTCTGGGGTGGGGGAAAAGAAACAAAGAACAGTCCAAAACCGTGGGCATATTTTTTATTTAGATGGGAAACACTCGGGCATCAACAAGCTCACCCTTGAAATGCATCCTAAGCCATTGGAACCAATTTGACCCGAAAACCCTAAAAAAAAGTGGCTTATTATTTTCTGCACTATGGCCTGGCTCCAATACTCTCTCTCTGATGAGGAAAAATGGCCACCTGAGGGTAGTAAAAATTATAATACTATCTTGCAAGCTTGACCTTTTATGTAAGAGGAAAGGCAAATGGAGTGAAATACCTTATGTCCAAGCTTTCTTTTCATTGAAGGATAATCCACAACTATGCAAAGCTTGCAATTTATATTCTACAGGAGGACCTCTTAGCTTACCTCCATGTCCTAGCCTCCCTACAGCTCCCCTTCCTATTAATGATGAGCCTCCTCTAATCTCCCCCACCAAGAAGGAAATGAGCAAAGAAATATCCAAGGGACCACAAACACCCCCCCCCCCCCCAGGGTATCAGTTATGTCCCCTTCAAGTTGTAGGGGGAGGGGAATTTGGCCCAATTTGGGTACATGTCCCCTTCTCTCTCTCTAATTTAAAACAGATCAAGGTAGACTGGGGGAAGTTTTCAGATGATCCTGATAGGTATATAGATGTTCCACAGGGTCTAGGGCAAACCTTCGACCTCACGTGGAGAGATGTTATGCTATTGTTAGATGAGCCTACCAAGAGGAACAGGCCGCAAACAAAAAGCGATATAAGAGAAAGGCCACAGCCTTAGTCATGGCCCTCAGACAAACAAACCCTGGTGGTTCAGAGAGGACAGAAAATGTAGCAGGCCAATCACCTGGTAGGGCTTGTTATCAGTGTGGTTTGCAAGGACAGCTTAAAAAAGATTGTCCAATGAGAAACAAGCTGCCCCCTGGCCCATGTCCACTATGCCAAGGCAATCACTGGAAGGCGTACTGCCCCAGAGGACGAAGGTTCTCAGCCAGAAGCCCCCAACCAGGTGATCCAACAACAGGATTGAGGATGCCCTGGGCAAGTGTCAGCTCATGTCATCACCCTCACTCAGCCCTGGGTAAGTTTAACCATTGAGGGCCAGGAAATTGACTTCTTCCTGGACACTGGTGTGGCATTCTCAGTGTTAATCTCCTGCCCTGGATGGCTGTCCTCAAGGTCCGTTACCATCTGAGGAATCCTGAGACAGCACGTAACCAGGTATTTATCCCACCTCCTCAGTTGTAATTGGGAGAGTTTGCTCTTTTCACATGCCTTTTTTATTATGACTGAAAGTCCCACACCCTTATAAAGGAGGGATATATTAGTCAAGGCTGGAGCTATTATCTACATGAATATGGGGAACAAGTTACCCATTTGTTGTCCTCTACTTGAGGAGGGGATCAATCCTGAAGTCTGGGCATTGGAAGGACAATTTGGAAGGGCAAAAAATGCCTGCCCAGTCCAAATCAGGCTAAAAAGACCCCACCACTATTCCTTATCAAAGGCAATATCCCTTAAGGCCTGAAGCTCATAAAGGATTACAGAATGTTGTTAGACATTTAAAAGGTCAAGGCTTAGTAAGAAAATGCAGCAGTCCCTGCAACACCCCAATTTTAGGAGTACAAGGACCAAGTGGTCAGTGGAGACTAGTGCAAGATCTAAAACTCATCAATGAGGCAGTAATTCCTCTATATCTAGCTGTACTCAACCCATATACCATGCTCTCTCAAATACCAGAGGAAGAAAAATGGTTCTGGACCCCAAGGATGCCTTCTTCTGCACTCCCCTGCACTCTGATTCCCAGTTTCTCTTTGCCTTTGAGGATCCCACAGACTACACCTCCCAATTTAAATAGACCGTCTTGCCTCAAGAGTTTAGGGATAGTCCTCATCTGTTTGGTCAGGCACTGGCCCAAGATCTAGGCCACTTCTCAAGTCCAGGCACTCTGGTCCTTCAGTATGTGGATGATTTACTTTTGGCTACCAGTTCGGAAGCCTCATGCCAGGAGGCTACTCTAGATCTCTTGAACTTTCTAGCTAATCAAGGGTAAAATTCATCTAAATCAAAGGCCTAGCTCTGCCTACAACAAGTCAAATATCTAGGCCTAATCTTAGCCAGAGGAACCAGGGCCCTCAGCAAACAATGAATACGGCCTATATTGACTTGTCCTTACCCTAAGACATTAAAATAGTTCCAGGGGTTCCTTGGGATCACTGGCTTTTGCCAACTGTGGATCCCCAGACCCAGCGAGATGGCTAGGCCACTCTATACTCTAATCACGGAGACCCAGAGGGCAAATACTTATCTAGTAGAATGGGAACCAGAGGCAGAAACAGCCTTCAAAACCTTAAAGCAGGCCCAAGTACAAACTCTAGCCTTAAGCCTTCCCACAGGACAAAATTTCCCTTTATATATCACAGAGAAAGCGGCAATAGCTCTTGGAGTCCTTACTCAAACTTGAGGGACAAGCCCACAACCAATGGCATACCTAAGTAAGGAAATTGATGTGGTAGCAAAAGGCTGGCCCCACTGTTTATTGGTATTTGTGGCAGTGGCCATCTTGGTATCAGAGGCTATCAAAATAATACAAGGAAAGGATCTCACCTTTTGGACTACTCATGATATAAATGGCATATTAGGTGCGAAGGAAATTTATGGTTATCACACAAACACCTGCTTAGATACCAGGCACTACGCCTTGAGGGACCAGTGTTTCAAATACACATATGTGCAGCCCTCAACCTTGCTACTTTTCTCCCAGAGGATGGGGAACCAATTGAGCATGACTGCCAACAAATTGTAATCCAGACTTATGCTGCCTAAGAGGATCTCTTAGAGGTCCCCTTAGCTAATCATGACCTTAACCTGTATACTGATGGAAGTTCATTTGTGGAGAATGTGATACGCAGGGCAGGTTATGCCATAGTTAGTGATGTAACAGTACTTGAAAGTAAGCCTCTTCCTCTGGGGACCAGTGCCTAGTTCGCAGAACTAGTGGCACTTACCCGGGTCTTAGAACTGGCAAAAGAAAAAAGAATAAATGTGTGTATAGACAGTACGTATGCTTTTCTAATCCTGCATGACCATGCTGCAACATGGAAAGAAAGGGAGTTCCTAACCTCTTGGAGAATCCCCATTAAATACCACGAGGAAATCATGGAGTTATTGCACGCAGTGCAAAAACCCAAGGAGGTGACAGTCTTACACTGACAAAACCATCAAAAAAGTGAAAGAGAAAAGGCAGAAGGAAACCATCAGGCAGACGCTGAGGCCAAAATTTCTGCCAGGTGGAACATCCCATTAGAAATACCTACAGAAGGATCCTTGGTATGGAACAACCCTCTCCAAGAGATTAAGCCCCACTATTCCCTGACTGAAACAGAATGGGACTTTCATGGGGGCATAGTTTTCTCCCCTTGGGGTGGTTAACAACAGAAGAGAGAAAGGTACTCATACCTGAAGCCAGCCAGTGAAAAATACTTGAGACCCTCTACCTAACTTTTCATATGGGTATTGAGAGCACTCATCAAATGGCCAAATCCCTATTTACAGGGACAAAT
Source organism: Papio anubis (assembly GCF_008728515.1). Lineage (NCBI taxonomy): Eukaryota > Metazoa > Chordata > Mammalia > Primates > Cercopithecidae > Papio > Papio anubis. The sequence continues at coordinate 14,186,611 of NC_044985.1, read as the reverse complement.
CTCCTCCGGACATCCGACAAGCAGTCAAAGCCTGTTAGGTGTGCCAAAGGAATAATCCTTTGGTTCATCATAAAGCCCCTCTGGGGGAACAAAGAATAGGGCACTATCCCAGAGAGGACTGGCAGTTGGACTTCACCCATATGCCTAACTCAAGGGGATTTCAATACTGGTTGGGCTGTGTTGATACCTTTACAGATCAGATAGAAGCCTTCCCCTGCAAGACAGAGAAGTCTCAGGAAGTGGTTAAAGTCCTAATTCATGAAATAATTCCTAAATATGGGCTTCCTCAAAGCTTACAAAGTGACAATGGTCTGGCTTTTAAAGCCAAGGTAACTCTGGGAATTTCCAAGGCACTAGGGATACAATATTATCTTCGCTGTGCCTGGAGGCCACAATCCTCAGGGAAGGTCCAGAAGGCAAATGAAACACTCAAGATGCACTTAAGGAAACTAACTCAAGGAACTAATCTCCCATGGCTTACTCTCTTGTCCATGGCATTGTTGAGAATACAAACTTCTCCTCACAAAATGGCGTTCAGTCCATACGAAATACTATATGGATGACCTTTCTCACAAATGACTTCCTACTTGATCAGGAAATAGCCAACTTGGTCAAGGATATAACTTCATTGGCAAAATATCACCAAAACCCTAAAAACCTACCCAAAGGATGTCACAGAGATAAGGGAACAGAGTTTTTCCAACCCGGAGATCTAGTGTTGGTCAAGTCCCTCTCCTCTACCTCCCCATCTACAGATTCCTCGTGGGAAGGACCATACTCGGTAATCCTCTTTACCCCAACTGCAGTTAAGGTGGCAGGAGTGGAATCTTGGATTTACTACATCTAAGTTAAACTCCCCCACAACCTCCCGCAAGAACCTGCAGGACTCTCAGCTCAGGAGTCCCAAGATCAGCCAGACTAGCCTCGATACACCTGTAAACCATTGGAGGACTTGCATCTCCTATTTCTGAAGGGAACATTCCAGACTAAAAAGGCTCCTACTGCTGATCCTGAGGAAAAAAATACCCTTCCTATTTAAAAAAGATAAGTGAAAACCTACATAATCTTTAACACCTCTCCTTGCCCCCTTAATGGAATCCTTTTGCTGTTTCATCACATAATTAAGCAGTATATTAACCATACTTTTTGCAGTAGGACTACATACTGTAGCTCCTGCTGGAACAAAAATCCGAATTACATCAACCTTTTTTCTATCATCCTTCTTTTTGTCAGCAATTTACTCCTCCCTTTAACCCAGACTGGATAAAATGATCTCATCTTCCAGGGCACCCTCTTTACCTTCCTACTTACTCTTTGCCTATCTATCCCTCCTGCTTCCTTGGACACTCCACATAGTCACCCGCCCCTTCCACTAGCTCATAATTAACTCTACAAAACTCTCAACCCACTCTGTTAAACCAGTGCAATCCTTCCCTGGCAAATGACTGCTGGCTTTGTATCTCTCTATCAGCCACTGCTTAACAGTTTTTTCTCCAATGGGAAACTAGAACACAGGGAACCACTCAGTTTGCTCCCAACACTCCTTTCCAGCAACTCACCAGAGCTACCTTGGCAAGTACTCTAGGAGTATGGGAAAATGAAAACACCAAACTCACACATCTTTTTAACATACACAACCAGTTCTGCCTACCTAGCCAAGGCATATTCTTCTTATGTGGAACTTCAACTTATATCTGTCTCCCCACCAACTGGACAGGCACCTGCACCTTAGTCCTCCTAAGTCCCAACAATGACATTGCCCCCAGGAAATCAGACCCTATTAGTGTCCCTCAAAGCTCAAGTCCTTCAGTGTAGGGCCATACAACTAATACCCCTACTTATAGGGTTAGGAATGGCCACTGCTACAGTAACCAGAATAGCCAGGTTATCTACTTCATTATCCTGCTAATACACACTCTTAAAGGATTTCTCAGACAGTTTACAAAATCTATCCTTACTCTACAACCCCAAATAGACTCTTCAGCAGCAGTGACTCTCCAAAACCGCCGAGGCCTCGACTTCCTCACTGCTGAGAAAGGAGGACATTGCACCTTCTCAGGGGAAGAGTGTTGTTTTTACACTAACCAGTCAGGGATAGTATGAGATGCCACCCGGTGTTTACAGAAAAAGGCTTCTGAAATCTGGCAACGCCTTTCAAACTCTTATACCAACCTCTGGAGTTGGGTGACATGGCTTCTCCCCTTTCTAGGTCCATGACAGCCATCTTGCTACTACTTGCCTTTAGGGCCTTGTATTTTTAACCTCCTTGTTAAAATTGTTTCCTTCAGGATTGAGGCCATCAAGCTACAGATGGTCTTATAAATGGAACCCCAAATGAGCTCAACTCACAACATCTGCGGAGGACCCCTGGACTGACCCACTGGCCCTTTGACTGGCCTAGAGAGTTCCCCACTGGAGGACAATACAACTGCAGGGACTCTGCTTCACCCCATCCAGCAGGAAGTAACTAGAGTGGTCATCGTCCAGTTCCCAATAGCAATTGGGATGTCCTGTTTAGAGGGTGGATTGAGAGGGGAGGCCAGCTGGACTTCCTGGGTCGAATGAGGACTTGGAGAACTTTCCTGTCTTACAAGAGGATTGTAAAACACACCAATCAGCACTCTGTAAAATACACCAATCAGCACTGTGTAAAACACACCAATCAGCAGGATTCTAAAAGTAGCCAATCACGGGGAGGACTGAAAAAAGGGCACTCTGATATGACAGAAACAGAACATGGGAGGGGACAATAAGGGAATAAAAACTGGCCACCCCAGCCAGCAGTGGCAACCTGCTTGGGTCCCCTTCCACACTGTGGAAACTTTGTCCTTTTCTCTTCACAATAAACCTTGCTACTGCTCACTGTTTGGATCCATGCCATCTTTAAGAGCTGCAACACTCACGACGAAGGTCCACAGCCTCATTCTTGAAGTCAGCGAGACCACAAACCCACTGGCAGGAACCAACTCTGGACACAAAATCAAGAATGCAATCCCATATACAAAATCCATAAAAAAGCAAAATACCTAGAAATACACCTAACCAAGGAGGTGAAAGATCTCAGCAAGGAGAACCCTAAAATGCTGCTAAAAGACATCATAGATTACACAAACAAATGGAAAAATTTTACACGCTCATCAATTGGAAAAACCAATATCACGAAAATTGCCACACTGCCCAAAGCAATCTACAAATTTAGCACTATTTGTATCAAACTATCAATGTTATTATTTAATAGAATTATAAAAAAATTCTAAAATTAATATGGGACTATAAAATCTCAAATGACAAAAGGAATCCTAAGCAAAGAGAAGAAAGCCAGAGGCATCACATTACCCAACTTCAAGCCACACCATAAGTCTATGGTAACCTAAACAGTACAGTGCTGGTACAAAAACAGACACATAAACTAACAGAACAGAATGAAGAACCCAGAAAAAAAGCTTCATATTTCTAGCCATCTGAGATTTAGCCATTGATCTGAACTCAACAAAAAAAAGCAATGCAGAAAAGACTCCCTATCCAATACATTACTCTGGGATAGCAGGCTAAACATATGCAAAAATATGAAACTGGATGACTACCTTTCACCATATACAAAAATTAAATAAAGATGGATTAAAGATTTAAATGTAAGACCTCAAACTATAAGAATCCTAGAAGAAAATATAGGAAATACCATTGTGGACATAAGCCTTGAAAAGTAATTAATAACTAAGTCTTCAAAAACTATTGCAACAAAAACAAAAATTAACAAGGGGGATCTAATTAAATTAAAGAGCTTCTGCACAGCCAAAGAAACTACCAACAGTGTAAACAGGCCATCTAGAGATTGGAAGAAAATATTTGCAAACTAAGAATCCAAAAAAGGTCTATATCTATAAGAAATTCAAATCAACAAGCAAAAACTAAAAACACTAATCCCAGTAAAAAACAGACAAAAGGCATAACGAATACTTCTTAAAAGAAGACATACAAGTGGCTGACAAACATGAAAAAAATCGTCTACATCACAAATCGTCAGAGAAATGTAATGCCAAAACACTTCACACCAGTCAGAATGGCTATTACTAAAAACTAACTAAATAAATGCCCTCTCTCACCACTCCTATTCAACATAGTGTTGGAAGCTCTGGCCAGGGCAATCAGGCAGGAGAAAGAAATAAAGTGTATTCAATTAGGAAAAGAGGACGTCAAATTGTCTCTATTTGCAGATGACATGATTGTATATTTAGAAAACCTCATCGTCTCAGCCCAAATCTCCTTAAGCTGATAAGCAATTTCAGGAAAGTCTCAGGATACAAAATCAATGTGCAAAAATCACAAGCATTCTTATACACAATTAACAGACAAACAGAGAGCCAAATCATGAGTGAACTTCCCTTCACAGTTGCTTCAAATAGAATAAAATACCTAGGAATCCAACTTACAAGGGATGTGAAGGACCTGTTCAACGAGAACTACAAACCACTGCAGAAGAAAATAAAAGAGGACACAAACAAATGGAAGAATATTCCATGCTCATGGATAGGAAGAATCAGTATCATGGTGGCATACTGCCCAAGGTAATTTACAGATTCAATGCCATCCCCATCAAACAACCAATGACTTTCTTCACAATTGGGAAAAACTACTTTAAAAGTTCATATGGCACAAAAAGGGCCCGCATTGCCAAGACAATCCTAAGTCGAAGAAAGGAAATCTGGAGGCATCACCGACTTCAAACTATACTACAGGCTACAGTAACCAAAACAGCGTAGTACTGGTACCCAAAACAGAGATAGAGACCAATGGGTAAAACAGAGAATCCTCAGAGATAACACACACATCTACAACCATCTGATCTTTGAAAACCACAACAAAAAACAAGAAATGGGGAAGGATTCGTATTTAATAAATAATTGAAGGGAAAACTGGTTTAGCCATATGTGAAAGCTGAAATTGGATTCCTTTTTATACAAAATTAATTCAAGATGGATTAGAGACTTAAATGTTAGTCCCAAAACCATGAAAACCTAAAAAACCTAGGAAATACCATTCTTTACATAGGCAAAGGGCAAAGGACTTCATGTCTAAAATACAAAAAGCAGTGGCAACAAAAGCCAAAATTGATAAAATGCGGG